>NW_026060434.1:10000-22689 GCF_943734695.1 Anopheles maculipalpis | reverse complement strand
GTTTATAATATCAATACTCGAACTTATATGCATGTTCAGGGACATCATATTAACTTTCGGTTTGTACCCAAGTCCCGAACTTAGTGATATTTTTGGTTTCCGACCAACCAATTCGACTTGCCTTCATCGCTTGTTAGGTTTATAATATCAATACTCGAACTTATATGCATGTTCAGGGACATCATTTTAACTTTCGGTTTGTACCCAAGTCCCGAACTTAGTGATATTTTTGGTTTCCAACCAACCAATTCGACTTGCCTTCATCTCTTGTTAGGTTTATAATATCAATACTCGAACTTATATGCATGTTCAGGGACATCATATTAACTTTCGGTTTGTACCCAAGTCCCGAACTTAGTGATATTTTTGGTTTCCGACCAACCAATTCGACTTGCCTTCATCTCTTGTTAGGTTTATAATATCAATACTCGAACTTATATGCATGTTCAGGAACATCATTTTAACTTTCGGTTTGCACCCAAGTCCCGAACTTAGAGATATTTTTGGTTTTGGACCAACCAATTCGACTTGCCTTCATCTCTTGTTAGGTTTATAATATCAATACTCGAACTTATATGCATGTTCAGGGACATCATATTAACTTTCGGTTTGTACCCAAGTCCCGAACTTAGTGATATTTTTGGTTTCCGACCAACCAATTCGACTTGCCTTCATCGCTTGTTAGGTTTATAATATCAATACTCGAACTTATATGCATGTTCAGGGACATCATTTTAACTTTCGGTTTGTACCCAAGTCCCGAACTTAGTGATATTTTTGGTTTCCAACCAACCAATTCGACTTGCCTTCATCTCTTGTTAGGTTTATAATATCAATACTCGAACTTATATGCATGTTCAGGGACATCATATTAACTTTCGGTTTGTACCCAAGTCCCGAACTTAGAGATATTTTTGGTTTCTTACTTACCAATTCGACTTGCCTTCATCTCTTGTTAGGTTTATAATATCAATACTCGAACTTATATGCATGTTCAGGGACATCATATTCACTTTCGGTTTGCACCCAAGTCCCGAACTTAGTGATATTTTTGGTTTCTTACCAACCAATTCGACTTGCCTTCATCTCTTGTTAGGTTTATAATATCAATACTCGAACTTATATGCATGTTCAGGGACATCATTTTAACTTTCGGTTTGCACCCAAGTCCCGAACTTAGAGATATTTTTGGTTTCTTACTTACCAATTCGACTTGCCTTCATCTCTTGTTAGGTTTATAATATCAATACTCGAACTTATATGCATGTTCAGGGACATCATATTCACTTTCGGTTTGCACCCAAGTCCCGAACTTAGTGATATTTTTGGTTTCTTACCAACCAATTCGACTTGCCTTCATCTCTTGTTAGGTTTATAATATCAATACTCGAACTTATATGCATGTTCAGGGACATCATTTTAACTTTCGGTTTGCACCCAAGTCCCGAACTTAGAGATATTTTTGGTTTTGGACCAACCAATTCGACTTGCCTTCATCTCTTGTTAGGTTTATAATATCAATACTCGAACTTATATGCATGTTCAGGGACATCATATTAACTTTCGGTTTGCACCCAAGTCCCGAACTTAGAGATATTTTTGGTTTCTTACTTACCAATTCGACTTGCCTTCATCTCTTGTTAGGTTTATAATATCAATACTCGAACTTATATGCATGTTCAGGGACATCATTTTAACTTTCGGTTTGCACCCAAGTCCCGAACTTAGTGATATTTTTGGTTTCTTACTTACCAATTCGACTTGCCTTCATCTCTTGTTAGGTTTATAATATCAATACTCGAACTTATATGCATGTTCAGGGACATCATTTTAACTTTCGGTTTGCACCCAAGTCCCGAACTTAGAGATATTTTTGGTTTCTTACTTACCAATTCGACTTGCCTTCATCTCTTGTTAGGTTTATAATATCAATACTCGAACTTATATGCATGTTCAGGGACATCATTTTAACTTTCGGTTTGCACCCAAGTCCCGAACTTAGAGATATTTTTGGTTTCTTACTTACCAATTCGACTTGCCTTCATCTCTTGTTAGGTTTATAATATCAATACTCGAACTTATATGCATGTTCAGGGACATCATTTTAACTTTCGGTTTGCACCCAAGTCCCGAACTTAGAGATATTTTTGGTTTCTTACTAACCAATTCGACTTGCCTTCATCTCTTGTTAGGTTTATAATATCAATACTCGAACTTATATGCATGTTCAGGGACATCATATTCACTTTCGGTTTGCACCCAAGTCCCGAACTTAGTGATATTTTTGGTTTCTTACCAACCAATTCGACTTGCCTTCATCTCTTGTTAGGTTTATAATATCAATACTCGAACTTATATGCATGTTCAGGGACATCATTTTAACTTTCGGTTTGCACCCAAGTCCCGAACTTAGAGATATTTTTGGTTTTGGACCAACCAATTCGACTTGCCTTCATCTCTTGTTAGGTTTATAATATCAATACTCGAACTTATATGCATGTTCAGGGACATCATATTAACTTTCGGTTTGCACCCAAGTCCCGAACTTAGAGATATTTTTGGTTTCTTACTTACCAATTCGACTTGCCTTCATCTCTTGTTAGGTTTATAATATCAATACTCGAACTTATATGCATGTTCAGGGACATCATTTTAACTTTCGGTTTGCACCCAAGTCCCGAACTTAGTGATATTTTTGGTTTCTTACTTACCAATTCGACTTGCCTTCATCTCTTGTTAGGTTTATAATATCAATACTCGAACTTATATGCATGTTCAGGGACATCATTTTAACTTTCGGTTTGCACCCAAGTCCCGAACTTAGAGATATTTTTGGTTTCTTACTTACCAATTCGACTTGCCTTCATCTCTTGTTAGGTTTATAATATCAATACTCGAACTTATATGCATGTTCAGGGACATCATTTTAACTTTCGGTTTGCACCCAAGTCCCGAACTTAGAGATATTTTTGGTTTCTTACTTACCAATTCGACTTGCCTTCATCTCTTGTTAGGTTTATAATATCAATACTCGAACTTATATGCATGTTCAGGGACATCATTTTAACTTTCGGTTTGCACCCAAGTCCCGAACTTAGAGATATTTTTGGTTTCTTACTTACCAATTCGACTTGCCTTCATCTCTTGTTAGGTTTATAATATCAATACTCGAACTTATATGCATGTTCAGGGACATCATATTCACTTTCGGTTTGCACCCAAGTCCCGAACTTAGAGATATTTTTGGTTTTGGACCAACCAATTCGACTTGCCTTCATCTCTTGTTAGGTTTATAATATCAATACTCGAACTTATATGCATGTTCAGGGACATCATATTAACTTTCGGTTTGTACCCAAGTCCCGAACTTAGTGATATTTTTGGTTTCCGACCAACCAATTCGACTTGCCTTCATCGCTTGTTAGGTTTATAATATCAATACTCGAACTTATATGCATGTTCAGGGACATCATTTTAACTTTCGGTTTGTACCCAAGTCCCGAACTTAGTGATATTTTTGGTTTCCAACCAACCAATTCGACTTGCCTTCATCTCTTGTTAGGTTTATAATATCAATACTCGAACTTATATGCATGTTCAGGGACATCATATTAACTTTCGGTTTGTACCCAAGTCCCGAACTTAGTGATATTTTTGGTTTCCGACCAACCAATTCGACTTGCCTTCATCTCTTGTTAGGTTTATAATATCAATACTCGAACTTATATGCATGTTCAGGAACATCATTTTAACTTTCGGTTTGCACCCAAGTCCCGAACTTAGAGATATTTTTGGTTTTGGACCAACCAATTCGACTTGCCTTCATCTCTTGTTAGGTTTATAATATCAATACTCGAACTTATATGCATGTTCAGGGACATCATATTAACTTTCGGTTTGTACCCAAGTCCCGAACTTAGTGATATTTTTGGTTTCCGACCAACCAATTCGACTTGCCTTCATCGCTTGTTAGGTTTATAATATCAATACTCGAACTTATATGCATGTTCAGGGACATCATTTTAACTTTCGGTTTGTACCCAAGTCCCGAACTTAGTGATATTTTTGGTTTCCAACCAACCAATTCGACTTGCCTTCATCTCTTGTTAGGTTTATAATATCAATACTCGAACTTATATGCATGTTCAGGGACATCATATTAACTTTCGGTTTGTACCCAAGTCCCGAACTTAGAGATATTTTTGGTTTCTTACTTACCAATTCGACTTGCCTTCATCTCTTGTTAGGTTTATAATATCAATACTCGAACTTATATGCATGTTCAGGGACATCATATTAACTTTCGGTTTGCACCCAAGTCCCGAACTTAGTGATATTTTTGGTTTCTTACCAACCAATTCGACTTGCCTTCATCTCTTGTTAGGTTTATAATATCAATACTCGAACTTATATGCATGTTCAGGGACATCATTTTAACTTTCGGTTTGCACCCAAGTCCCGAACTTAGAGATATTTTTGGTTTCTTACTTACCAATTCGACTTGCCTTCATCTCTTGTTAGGTTTATAATATCAATACTCGAACTTATATGCATGTTCAGGGACATCATATTCACTTTCGGTTTGCACCCAAGTCCCGAACTTAGTGATATTTTTGGTTTCTTACCAACCAATTCGACTTGCCTTCATCTCTTGTTAGGTTTATAATATCAATACTCGAACTTATATGCATGTTCAGGGACATCATTTTAACTTTCGGTTTGCACCCAAGTCCCGAACTTAGAGATATTTTTGGTTTTGGACCAACCAATTCGACTTGCCTTCATCTCTTGTTAGGTTTATAATATCAATACTCGAACTTATATGCATGTTCAGGGACATCATATTAACTTTCGGTTTGCACCCAAGTCCCGAACTTAGAGATATTTTTGGTTTCTTACTTACCAATTCGACTTGCCTTCATCTCTTGTTAGGTTTATAATATCAATACTCGAACTTATATGCATGTTCAGGGACATCATTTTAACTTTCGGTTTGCACCCAAGTCCCGAACTTAGTGATATTTTTGGTTTCTTACTTACCAATTCGACTTGCCTTCATCTCTTGTTAGGTTTATAATATCAATACTCGAACTTATATGCATGTTCAGGGACATCATTTTAACTTTCGGTTTGCACCCAAGTCCCGAACTTAGAGATATTTTTGGTTTCTTACTTACCAATTCGACTTGCCTTCATCTCTTGTTAGGTTTATAATATCAATACTCGAACTTATATGCATGTTCAGGGACATCATTTTAACTTTCGGTTTGCACCCAAGTCCCGAACTTAGAGATATTTTTGGTTTCTTACTTACCAATTCGACTTGCCTTCATCTCTTGTTAGGTTTATAATATCAATACTCGAACTTATATGCATGTTCAGGGACATCATTTTAACTTTCGGTTTGCACCCAAGTCCCGAACTTAGAGATATTTTTGGTTTCTTACTTACCAATTCGACTTGCCTTCATCTCTTGTTAGGTTTATAATATCAATACTCGAACTTATATGCATGTTCAGGGACATCATATTCACTTTCGGTTTGCACCCAAGTCCCGAACTTAGTGATATTTTTGGTTTCTTACCAACCAATTCGACTTGCCTTCATCTCTTGTTAGGTTTATAATATCAATACTCGAACTTATATGCATGTTCAGGGACATCATTTTAACTTTCGGTTTGCACCCAAGTCCCGAACTTAGAGATATTTTTGGTTTTGGACCAACCAATTCGACTTGCCTTCATCTCTTGTTAGGTTTATAATATCAATACTCGAACTTATATGCATGTTCAGGGACATCATATTAACTTTCGGTTTGCACCCAAGTCCCGAACTTAGAGATATTTTTGGTTTCTTACTTACCAATTCGACTTGCCTTCATCTCTTGTTAGGTTTATAATATCAATACTCGAACTTATATGCATGTTCAGGGACATCATTTTAACTTTCGGTTTGCACCCAAGTCCCGAACTTAGTGATATTTTTGGTTTCTTACCAACCAATTCGACTTGCCTTCATCTCTTGTTAGGTTTATAATATCAATACTCGAACTTATATGCATGTTCAGGGACATCATTTTAACTTTCGGTTTGCACCCAAGTCCCGAACTTAGAGATATTTTTGGTTTCTTACTTACCAATTCGACTTGCCTTCATCTCTTGTTAGGTTTATAATATCAATACTCGAACTTATATGCATGTTCAGGGACATCATTTTAACTTTCGGTTTGCACCCAAGTCCCGAACTTAGAGATATTTTTGGTTTCTTACTTACCAATTCGACTTGCCTTCATCTCTTGTTAGGTTTATAATATCAATACTCGAACTTATATGCATGTTCAGGGACATCATTTTAACTTTCGGTTTGCACCCAAGTCCCGAACTTAGAGATATTTTTGGTTTCTTACTTACCAATTCGACTTGCCTTCATCTCTTGTTAGGTTTATAATATCAATACTCGAACTTATATGCATGTTCAGGGACATCATATTCACTTTCGGTTTGCACCCAAGTCCCGAACTTAGAGATATTTTTGGTTTTGGACCAACCAATTCGACTTGCCTTCATCTCTTGTTAGGTTTATAATATCAATACTCGAACTTATATGCATGTTCAGGGACATCATATTAACTTTCGGTTTGTACCCAAGTCCCGAACTTAGTGATATTTTTGGTTTCCGACCAACCAATTCGACTTGCCTTCATCGCTTGTTAGGTTTATAATATCAATACTCGAACTTATATGCATGTTCAGGGACATCATTTTAACTTTCGGTTTGTACCCAAGTCCCGAACTTAGTGATATTTTTGGTTTCCAACCAACCAATTCGACTTGCCTTCATCTCTTGTTAGGTTTATAATATCAATACTCGAACTTATATGCATGTTCAGGGACATCATATTAACTTTCGGTTTGTACCCAAGTCCCGAACTTAGAGATATTTTTGGTTTCTTACTTACCAATTCGACTTGCCTTCATCTCTTGTTAGGTTAACACAATTTTTAATGCAATTGCATGTATTTTGTGAGCTTATGGGTGAGGGATTTATGTAGCGGACTTAGAGAAATTTTTGAAGTCCAAACATTCAATTTGGACTCCATACTCCATTGCTCCTCTAAGAGGTACCTAGTACCCCGTACCGAAGCAACCTTCACGTTTGAACTTTCCACTAGGAGGTGCAGCCATCACTCGACATGTTAATCATTATCACCCCATACTACTCTCTATATCCGGATACGGCGCTAACCCGATTGCTTGCCCCGACAGCAATCGACCCACTCGTAAGCGGGTTACCCGTAGGTAAGTCAACGATGCGTATTGCCCCCTTCAAGCAAACCGATCATCACTCCGTGGAGGAGTAATGACGGACCCGTACCGGTATCAACTGCATATGATCAACATTCTTATGAACCCACACACTCTTCGCTTATATGCTCAGTAACATTTCAATACTCTCTCTGTCTTTCGTTTTCCAACTCATTCATCGTGCATACTGAACACACCCGGAAAGGTGCGACAGTACACACGAATACACCACCAAGCATGGGTCGCCTGAGAGGATCGATGCGAACGCATCTCTACAACTCGCAGCTCCCAGCCTGAAGTCCCGTCGTTTGCGGGCGGTCGGTAGGCATCGAAACTAGTCAAGTCCACGGTCGGCGAGGTCAGCTGCCACCAGTGTTCCCTATGGTCAGGTACTAACACGTGCGGTGCGACCCTGCGCGATGCGGCCAAGTCTAGAAGCGGGGATGAGGCGCCAGGCTGCGAGGCAGCGCCAGCGTATCTCGGAGGGTTGTTAGGCCCGCTAGCTTACGATTGCCTATGGGGGTTTGAAGCGCTATCAGCTCGGATTGGTTACGACCTTAGAGGCGTTCAGGCATAATCCAGCGGACGTAGCGTCATACCAAAGTCCGGTCGAACTAGTATTGAGCCAGTGGTCCGTACCTGTGGTTCCTCTCGTACTGCACAGGAATTCCGTTAAGATAGCACAAATGCACACACCAGTAGGGTAAAACTAACCTGTCTCACGACGGTCTAAACCCAGCTCACGTTCCCTTGAAAGGGTGAACAATCCTACGCTTTGGGAATTTTGCTTCACAATGATAGGAAGAGCCGACATCGAAGGATCAAAAAGTCACGTCGCTATGAACGCTTGGCGACCACAAGCCAGTTATCCCTGTAGTGGCGTTTGACATCTCGAGGCGAACGGACGTGCTCCCGTACAGCTCCGCGTTGGCGACAAAAAATTTGGTGTAAAAAGTGATAAATGCGTGTAAGTTCCAGCGATAAACGATAAAAGACGTTGCTTTAAGTGTTTGCAAAGCGAAAGAACGCTATTTGAACACGATTTAGTGAGGCAAACAAGTGCGCAAAGTGCCCCCATACACTTTGTATGGGGAACCTCAAAGCCTCAAAACGGCAAAAGTGGGCGAAAAAAATCGCAAAAAAGTGGACGCTAGTGCGCATAAGTGCGATTAAATTCGTTTTCCAGCACCGGAGAGTGGATTTCTTGTGAAAAAAGGCGGAAAACAACCAGTGAACCGGCGAGTGAAAAGCGCGCATCGAGTGGCGTCGTGTGTGTCGTGGCGTGTGTATGTGCGTCATCCATCACACGAAGCGTTTATAGCCGAGACACCGACCAGCGCCATCTCTTGCATTTCGTGGGAGCTTTCGCTGGTGGCGCCACCCGCGGACAGTAGTGGAACCGCACATCTAAGACACGCACCACCTCTCCCTGACGACAGCAGCACCACCAGCGGCCGGTGACGGTACTGCTTAGCCGGGACACCCAAGGCGTTACGGGGCGTTACGGTCCCAAAAGTGCGGATTGCATAGTTCTCCGGCGCTTATCGCACAGGGACCGGGAACGGTGAAACGGGAGACTTCATCGCGACGGCAGACCACTAACCGGATTTTCGAACGGATTTTGGAAACAACCACGGAAATTTCGATGGAGGGGCGGGTGCTACGCTCCGGTTCGCGAATGAGGTCCACTCCCGGGGGATGGTCGGCCAACCCTTCCCCACCTCCTTCCCCAGGGTCACCACGGTCGGAGGGATCAGTGGAGGCAGTAGTATTGTCGGAGGACGAAGAGGACGCTGAGTTCTCCGATGCCTTCGTCCTGGAGCAGACGGTGGTGGCGTTGGAGGCAGCGGTACCGGAGGCACCTGCACCTACGCCAGCATCTACATCGGCGAACCCTGAGGGCGAGGATACGTCCGTGTTGGCGCTTCAGCACAAGATGCTGGAAAGCCTGGTGAAGCAGGTGGAGACGCTGACAGAACAGCTGCGTCTCAGCCGAGAGCGCGAGGTGGCTCTGCAATGCACGCTGGAGGCACTGCAGGAGGGCATGCGCTCTCTGACTGCTCTGCATGCGTCGGTGCAGCCTGGTGGCCAGGGCAGCGCTCGTACAAAGCGCAGCCGCAATCAGCGTAGCCAGGCTAAGCGGAGGTCGCAGCAGCAGCGGCAGCAGCAGCAGCAGCAGCAGCAGCAACAGCAGCAGCAGCAGCAGCAGCAGCAGCAGCAGCAGCAGCAGCAGCAGCAGTGTAGCCAGCAGCAGCAGCAGCCGCAGCAGCAGCAGCAGCAGCAGCAGCAGCAGCAGCAGCAGCAGCAGCAGCCACAGCAACAGCTGCTCTGGACGACGGTGGTGAAAGGCCGCTCGTCCAAGCGGCAATGCCACCTGCCGCAGCAGCAGCAGCAGCAGCAACAGCAGCAGCGAGACGAACGTTACGTGCCACCGCAGCTTCGCACATTGCAGCAGCAGCAGCAGCAGCGACAGCAGCAGCAGCAGCAGCAGCGTCAGCAGCAGCCGAAGACTACGTCAGGACCGTCGATTCGGCAAGCGCGAAGCCGTCCCGACGCCATCGAGGTGACCCCAGGGGAGGGACAGACCTGGACAGAGGTCTACCGGGCCGTGCGCTCGTCGGCAGAGCTGGCCCACCTCAGCGAGGTCCTGGGAGTCGGACGACGAACTACCCGCTCGCGACTTGTGATGGACCTGCCGGAGGGGGCGAACTCGGGGGAGATCTTCTCCGCCGTAAAGGCGTTCTGCGACGCAGCGACCCCCGCGATTCGCTGTCGACTGATCACAGACAGGGCTGCACTTCGCGTTGATTATATCGACCCTTTAGCGCTGGCGACAGAGGTGGCGGAGGCACTTTCGGCCCTTGCAGGCGAGACCATCTGCGAGGAGGAGGTGCGCCTGATGGAGAACTACAACGGGACGCAGGTGGCGCGCGTTCGGGTGCCGGAGAGGATGGCAGAGAAGCTGGTGGGCAAGCGCGTCAAGGTGAGCTTCACCTTGTGCCCGGTCAGCCGAGTACTGCAGACGACCGAACGGCAGCCGAGATGCTTCCGTTGTCTGGAGATCGGCCACCGGAGGGCGAAGTGCAGGAGCGAGGCCGACCGCACGGACGCCTGCATTCGCTGCGGGAAGCCGGGTCATCGGGCGATGCACTGCCAGGAGGATCCGTGTTGCGCCAGGTGCAAGGGTCCTCACCCGGTGGGCCATCCGACCTGCCGGCAACACTGAAGGTCCTACAGATCAACCTTGGGCGGAGCCGGTCAGCACAGGACCTGATGCTGCAGACGGCTAGGGAGCTTGGAGTGCAGGTCGTGCTTGCTTGCGAGCTCTACCGGCCACCAAGATCCAACCCGAGATGGGCATATGATGAAGCGGAAAGCGTAGCGGTGATTGCCACTGGCTCCTTCCCCATCCAGCGACTATGGGGATCGTCGTCGCCAGGGCTAGTTGTAGCCACCATTGCAGGCATAACATTCGCCAGCTGCTACGCTTCGCCCAACAACACCAGCGGGGCCGACTTTGTCAGCTACCTTGAGGCGGTGGAGATGTCGCTGATCGGACACACGACGGTAGTCCTTGCCGGGGACTTTAACGCGTGGAGCCAGGACTGGGGTAGTGCCCGTACGTCACGGAGGGGAGAAGACCTGAAGAGCGTCGTAGACCATTTGGGGCTCCGGACGCTTAACAGCGGTAATGTACCCACGTTTAAGGGTAACGGCGTGGCACGACCAAGCATAGTGGACGTAACCTTCTCCAGCCACACTATTGCGCGCCCCGATTCCTGGCGGGTAAGTCCGCGGTTCTCCGACAGCGACCACTCCTACCTGGAGTTTCAGGTGGGTCTTCCGGGAGATGGCACGCAACACCACCGTAGGCAACGACATCAGCCGCCGAACTACAACATCGGCACGGCCAGGCATGCCGGTACCCGGTGGAAAACTGCGCAGTTTGACAGCTCCTGCTTCGCCACCGCCCTTTCCATCGGACGGTTCGAGCTGGCGCAGACACCGGAAGACCTGGTCGGCGGGCTAACTGCAGCGTGCGACGGCACAATGGAGCGGGTGCATGGGGCGACCTTCCACCAAGCGCCGAGGATGTACTGGTGGACACCCGAGATCGACCGGCTGAGGGAGGTGTGCGAAGCTGCAGAACGGCGACGTCGCAGCGCCCCGCCTGATGAGCGCCTCGCGCTGACCGCCCAGCTCCTGAGCTCGCGGAGGATGCTGGCGAGCGAGATCCAGCGCAGCAAGGATCGCTGCATGCAGGAGCTCATTGACGGGGTGGAGAACGATGTATTCGGGCTCGGGTACAAGGTGGTGCTGGCCAAGCTGCGCAGTCGCGCACCACCTGAAACCGACCGAGCAGTACTCCAGCCGATCGTTGACACACTTTTCCCGACGCACCCTCCGTTCGATTGGCCTACCATCGCAGCCGAGGGCGACACGGAGGAGGTCCGGCCGGTCACGCAGGACGAGGTGTTGGCCGTTGCAGCCAGGATGGCATCGTCCAAGGCGCCAGGACTCGACGGCATCCCCAACGCGGCGGTGAAGACCGCGATCCGAGAGCACCCGGAGGTCTTCACCCGGGTGTTCAACGACCTGTTGCGGCGGGGAGAGTTTCCGACACCATGGAAGGCGGCGCGGCTGGTGCTAATCCCGAAGCCAGGCAAACCCCCTGGCGAGCCATCGTCGTGGCGGCCGCTGCTGATGCTGGGTGCAGTCCCGAAGGTGTTCGAGCGGTTTATCCTCGACCGCCTGAACGAGCACCTGGAGGACAGCAGTGCACCCCGCTTGTCGCCCGAGCAGTATGGTTTTCGCCGCGGACGATCGACGGTGCAGGCCATCCAGCGGGTCGTCGAGCGAGGCCTGTACGCGAGGACGTTCCACCGCACCAATGGCAGAGACCCTCGCTGCCTGATGGTGGCATCTCTGGACGTGCGGAACGCCTTTAACTCGGCCAGCTGGACGGCGATTGCAGCAGCTCTCCAGCGGATGAGCGTACCGTCAGCGCTCCAGCGAGTCTTGCGCAGCTACTTCTCGGGACGGGAGCTGCTTTTCGAGACCGCCGAGGGACCAGTTCGCAGGACAGTCACGGCAGGCGTACCACAGGGCTCTATACTAGGGCCGACCCTGTGGAACGTCATGTATGATGGTGTGCTGCGGCTGACGCTGCCGGACGGTGCGGAAGCGATCGGCTTCGCGGACGATTTGGTCGTTCTGGCGGGAGGAGCGACACCACAGGCGGCAGCGGAACTGGCTGAGCAGGCGATTGGCATCATCAACTCGTGGATGGCAGCACATCATCTGGAGCTTGCTCCGGCCAAGACCGAGTTGGTAATGATGTCCACGATGCGGAGGGCGAACACGCAGGCGCCGGTGACCATCGCG
>NW_026060433.1:10000-17500 GCF_943734695.1 Anopheles maculipalpis | reverse complement strand
GAAAGTTAAAATGATGTCCCTGAACATGCATATAAGTTCGAGTATTGATATTATAAACCTAACAAGAGATGAAGGCAAGTCGAATTGGTTGGTCCGAAACCAAAAATATCTCTAAGTTCGGGACTTGTGCGCAAACCGAAAGTTAATATGATGTCCCTGAACATGCATATAAGTTCGAGTATTGATATTATAAACCTAACAAGAGATGAAGGCAAGTCGAATTGGTTGGTAAGAAACCAAAAATATCACTGAGTTCGGGACTTGTGCGCAAACCAAAAGTTAATATGATGTCCCTGAACATGCATATAAGTTCGAGCATTGATATTATAAACCTAACAAGAGATGAAGGCAAGTCGATTTGGTTGGTGAGAAACCAAAAATATCACTAAGTTCGGGACTTGGGTACAAACCGAAAGTTAAAATGATGTCCCTGAACATGCATATAAGTTCGAGTATTGATATTATAAACCTAACAAGAGATGAAGGCAAGTCGAATTGGTTGGTGAGAAACCAAAAATATCACTAAGTTCGGGACTTGGGTACAAACCGAAAGTTAAAATGATGTCCCTGAACATGCACATAAGTTCGAGTATTGATATTATAAACCTAACAAGAGATGAAGGCAAGTCGAATTGGTAAGTAAGAAACCAAAAATATCTCTAAGTTCGGGACTTGGGTACAAACCGAAAGTTAAAATGATGTCCCTGAACATGCATATAAGTTCGAGTATTGATATTATAAACCTAACAAGAGATGAAGGCAAGTCGAATTGGTTGGTCCGAAACCAAAAATATCTCTAAGTTCGGGACTTGTGCGCAAACCGAAAGTTAATATGATGTCCCTGAACATGCATATAAGTTCGAGTATTGATATTATAAACCTAACAAGAGATGAAGGCAAGTCGAATTGGTTGATAAGAAACCAAAAATATCTCTAAGTTCGGGACTTGGGTGCAAACCGAAAGTTAAAATGATGTCCCTGAACATGCATATAAGTTCGAGCATTGATATTATAAACCTAACAAGAGATGAAGGCAAGTCGATTTGGTTGGTGAGAAACCAAAAATATCACTAAGTTCGGGACTTGGGTACAAACCGAAAGTTAAAATGATGTCCCTGAACATGCACATAAGTTCGAGTATTGATATTATAAACCTAACAAGAGATGAAGGCAAGTCGAATTGGTAAGTAAGAAACCAAAAATATCTCTAAGTTCGGGACTTGTGCGCAAACCAAAAGTTAATATGATGTCCCTGAACATGCATATAAGTTCGAGTATTGATATTATAAACCTAACAAGAGATGAAGGCAAGTCGAATTGGTTGGTCCAAAACCAAAAATATCTCTAAGTTCGGGACTTGGGTACAAACCGAAAGTTAAAATGATGTCCCTGAACATGCATATAAGTTCGAGTATTGATATTATAAACCTAACAAGAGATGAAGGCAAGTCGAATTGGTTGGTCCGAAACCAAAAATATCACTAAGTTCGGGACTTGGGTGCAAACCGAAAGTTAAAATGATGTCCCTGAACATGCATATAAGTTCGAGTATTGATATTATAAACCTAACAAGAGATGAAGGCAAGTCGAATTGGTTGGTCGGAAACCAAAAATATCACTAAGTTCGGGACTTGTGCGCAAACCAAAAGTTAAAATGATGTCCCTGAACATGCATATAAGTTCGAGTATTGATATTATAAACCTAACAAGAGATGAAGGCAAGTCGAATTGGTTGGTCCAAAACCAAAAATATCACTAAGTTCGGGACTTGTGCGCAAACCAAAAGTTAAAATGATGTCCCTGAACATGCATATAAGTTCGAGTATTGATATTATAAACCTAACAAGAGATGAAGGCAGTCGAATTGGTTGATAAGAAACCAAAAATATCACTAAGTTCGGGACTTGGGTGCAAACCGAAAGTTAAAATGATGTCCCTGAACATGCATATAAGTTCGAGTATTGATATTATAAACCTAACAAGAGATGAAGGCAAGTCGAATTGGTTGGTAAGAAACCAAAAATATCACTGAGTTCGGGACTTGGGTGCAAACCGAAAGTTAAAATGATGTCCCTGAACATGCATATAAGTTCGAGTATTGATATTATAAACCTAACAAGAGATGAAGGCAAGTCGAATTGGTTGATAAGAAACCAAAAATATCTCTAAGTTCGGGACTTGGGTACAAACCGAAAGTTAAAATGATGTCCCTGAACATGCATATAAGTTCGAGTATTGATATTATAAACCTAACAAGAGATGAAGGCAAGTCGAATTGGTTGGTGAGAAACCAAAAATATCTCTAAGTTCGGGACTTGGGTGCAAACCGAAAGTTAAAATGATGTCCCTGAACATGCATATAAGTTCGAGTATTGATATTATAAACCTAACAAGAGATGAAGGCAAGTCGAATTGGTTGATAAGAAACCAAAAATATCTCTAAGTTCGGGACTTGGGTGCAAACCGAAAGTTAAAATGATGTCCCTGAACATGCATATAAGTTCGAGTATTGATATTATAAACCTAACAAGAGATGAAGGCAAGTCGAATTGGTTGGTCCGAAACCAAAAATATCACTAAGTTCGGGACTTGGGTGCAAACCGAAAGTTAAAATGATGTCCCTGAACATGCATATAAGTTCGAGTATTGATATTATAAACCTAACAAGAGATGAAGGCAAGTCGAATTGGTTGGTAAGAAACCAAAAATATCACTGAGTTCGGGACTTGTGCGCAAACCAAAAGTTAATATGATGTCCCTGAACATGCATATAAGTTCGAGCATTGATATTATAAACCTAACAAGAGATGAAGGCAAGTCGATTTGGTTGGTGAGAAACCAAAAATATCACTAAGTTCGGGACTTGGGTACAAACCGAAAGTTAAAATGATGTCCCTGAACATGCATATAAGTTCGAGTATTGATATTATAAACCTAACAAGAGATGAAGGCAAGTCGAATTGGTTGGTAAGAAACCAAAAATATCACTAAGTTCGGGACTTGGGTACAAACCGAAAGTTAATATGATGTCCCTGAACATGCATATAAGTTCGAGTATTGATATTATAAACCTAACAAGAGATGAAGGCAAGTCGAATTGGTTGGTGAGAAACCAAAAATATCACTAAGTTCGGGACTTGGGTACAAACCGAAAGTTAAAATGATGTCCCTGAACATGCACATAAGTTCGAGTATTGATATTATAAACCTAACAAGAGATGAAGGCAAGTCGAATTGGTTGGTCCGAAACCAAAAATATCTCTAAGTTCGGGACTTGGGTGCAAACCGAAAGTTAAAATGATGTCCCTGAACATGCATATAAGTTCGAGTATTGATATTATAAACCTAACAAGAGATGAAGGCAAGTCGAATTGGTTGGTCCAAAACCAAAAATATCACTAAGTTCGGGACTTGTGCGCAAACCAAAAGTTAATATGATGTCCCTGAACATGCATATAAGTTCGAGTATTGATATTATAAACCTAACAAGAGATGAAGGCAAGTCGAATTGGTTGGTGAGAAACCAAAAATATCACTAAGTTCGGGACTTGGGTACAAACCGAAAGTTAAAATGATGTCCCTGAACATGCACATAAGTTCGAGTATTGATATTATAAACCTAACAAGAGATGAAGGCAAGTCGAATTGGTAAGTAAGAAACCAAAAATATCTCTAAGTTCGGGACTTGTGCGCAAACCAAAAGTTAATATGATGTCCCTGAACATGCATATAAGTTCGAGTATTGATATTATAAACCTAACAAGAGATGAAGGCAAGTCGAATTGGTTGGTCCAAAACCAAAAATATCACTAAGTTCGGGACTTGGGTACAAACCGAAAGTTAAAATGATGTCCCTGAACATGCATATAAGTTCGAGTATTGATATTATAAACCTAACAAGAGATGAAGGCAAGTCGAATTGGTTGGTGAGAAACCAAAAATATCTCTAAGTTCGGGACTTGGGTACAAACCGAAAGTTAATATGATGTCCCTGAACATGCATATAAGTTCGAGTATTGATATTATAAACCTAACAAGAGATGAAGGCAAGTCGAATTGGTTGGTCCGAAACCAAAAATATCTCTAAGTTCGGGACTTGGGTGCAAACCGAAAGTTAAAATGATGTCCCTGAACATGCATATAAGTTCGAGTATTGATATTATAAACCTAACAAGAGATGAAGGCAAGTCGAATTGGTTGGTCGGAAACCAAAAATATCACTAAGTTCGGGACTTGTGCGCAAACCAAAAGTTAAAATGATGTCCCTGAACATGCATATAAGTTCGAGTATTGATATTATAAACCTAACAAGAGATGAAGGCAAGTCGAATTGGTTGGTCCAAAACCAAAAATATCACTAAGTTCGGGACTTGTGCGCAAACCAAAAGTTAAAATGATGTCCCTGAACATGCATATAAGTTCGAGTATTGATATTATAAACCTAACAAGAGATGAAGGCAAGTCGAATTGGTTGATAAGAAACCAAAAATATCTCTAAGTTCGGGACTTGGGTGCAAACCGAAAGTTAAAATGATGTCCCTGAACATGCATATAAGTTCGAGTATTGATATTATAAACCTAACAAGAGATGAAGGCAAGTCGAATTGGTTGGTCCGAAACCAAAAATATCTCTAAGTTCGGGACTTGGGTGCAAACCGAAAGTTAAAATGATGTCCCTGAACATGCATATAAGTTCGAGTATTGATATTATAAACCTAACAAGAGATGAAGGCAAGTCGAATTGGTTGGTCCGAAACCAAAAATATCTCTAAGTTCGGGACTTGGGTGCAAACCGAAAGTTAAAATGATGTCCCTGAACATGCATATAAGTTCGAGTATTGATATTATAAACCTAACAAGAGATGAAGGCAGTCGAATTGGTTGATAAGAAACCAAAAATATCACTAAGTTCGGGACTTGGGTGCAAACCGAAAGTTAAAATGATGTCCCTGAACATGCATATAAGTTCGAGTATTGATATTATAAACCTAACAAGAGATGAAGGCAAGTCGAATTGGTTGGTAAGAAACCAAAAATATCACTGAGTTCGGGACTTGGGTGCAAACCGAAAGTTAAAATGATGTCCCTGAACATGCATATAAGTTCGAGTATTGGTATTATAAACCTAACAAGAGATGAAGGCAAGTCGAATTGGTTGATAAGAAACCAAAAATATCTCTAAGTTCGGGACTTGGGTACAAACCGAAAGTTAAAATGATGTCCCTGAACATGCATATAAGTTCGAGTATTGATATTATAAACCTAACAAGAGATGAAGGCAAGTCGAATTGGTTGGTGAGAAACCAAAAATATCTCTAAGTTCGGGACTTGGGTGCAAACCGAAAGTTAAAATGATGTCCCTGAACATGCATATAAGTTCGAGTATTGATATTATAAACCTAACAAGAGATGAAGGCAAGTCGAATTGGTTGATAAGAAACCAAAAATATCTCTAAGTTCGGGACTTGGGTGCAAACCGAAAGTTAAAATGATGTCCCTGAACATGCATATAAGTTCGAGTATTGATATTATAAACCTAACAAGAGATGAAGGCAAGTCGAATTGGTTGGTCCGAAACCAAAAATATCTCTAAGTACGGGACTTGGGCACAAACCAAAACTATATACCAAGTGCCTGAAATGTCTATAAACCACACGAAGAACTCTTCACACACAGGCGCGCCTCATAACCTGGTTCAATGTATAAGACATTGGTTTCGGGGGATTTATTGAGAAGAAAATTTTTTTCTCTAACTTTGAGTAAAACTGTCTCAGAATACATATTTAACCACGAAAAGTGAACACCGACAGTAAATAGCAAAAGTCAACCGACCATCAAAGTTGTATGGCGGTGTAGGAGAAGAAAATCCAAGGTCGTTTAATTTAGGGACGTAAGACACGAAATCAAAATTTTGGCATAAAATCTAAAATAATCATCAGACAGTGGTCATCCAAGGCATATAAGAGTCGTCTAACGATGCTGAATGCAATAAGCAATAGCGACTTTTTAAAGATTTTTTTGGATTTTTGTCAAAATGTACCCTTCACAACTTGGTACAAGTCATAGGACATGGGTACCGGTATGACCGACGGAAGATTTTTGGACAAAAAATTTTTTTGCTCTAACTTTGAGTAAAACGGTCTCAGGATGCATTCTTAATCATGAAAAGTGATCTCCGACGGTAAATAGCAAAAGTCACCCGACCATCAAAGTTGCATGGCGGTGCAGGCGACGAAAATCCAAGGTCGTCTAATGTAGGGACGTAAGACACGAAATCAAAATTTTGGCATAAAATCTAAAATAATCATCAGACAGTGGTCATCCAAGGCATATTAGAGTCGTCTAACGATGCTGAATGCAATAAGCAATAGCGACTTTTTAATGATTTTTTTGGATTTTTGTCAAAATGTACCCTTCACAACTTGGTACAAGTCATAGGACATGGGTACCGGTATGACCGACGGAAGATTTTTGGACAAAAAATTTTTTTGCTCTAACTTTGAGTAAAACGGTCTCAGGATGCATTATTAATCATGAAAAGTGATCTCCGACAGTAAATAGCGAAAGTTACCCGACCATCAAAGTTGCATGGCGGTGCAGGAGACGAAAATCCAAGGTCGTCTAATGTAGGGACGTAAGACACGAAATCAAAATTTTGGCATAAAATCTAAAATAATCATCAGACAGTGGTCATCCAAGGCATATTAGAGTCGTCTAACGATGCGAAATGCAATAAGCAATAGCGACTTTTTAATGATTTTTTTGGATTTTTGTCAAAATGTACCCTTCACAACTTGGTACAAGTCATAGGACATGGGTACCGGTATGACCGACGGAAGATTTTTGGACAAAAAATTTTTTTGCTCTAACTTTGAGTAAAACGGTCTCAGGATGCATTATTAATCATGAAAAGTGATCTCCGACAGTAAATAGTGAAAGTTACCCGACCATCAAAGTTGCATGGCGGTGCAGGAGACGAAAATCCAAGGTCGTCTAATGTAGGGACGTAAGACACGAAATCAAAATTTTGGCATAAAAGCTAAAATAATCATCAGACAGTGGTCATCCAAGGCATATAAGAGTCGTCTAACGATGCTGAATGCAATAAGCAATAGCGACTTTTTAATGATTTTTTTGGATTTTTGTCAAAATTTACCCTTCACAACTTGGTACAAGTTATGAGACATGGGTACCGGTATAACCGACGGAAGATTTTTTGACAAAAATTTTTTTGACTCTAACTTTGAGTAAAACTGTGTCAGGATGCATTTTTAAGCATGAAAAGTGAACTCCGACGGTAAATAGCAAAAGTCACCCGACCCTCAAAGTTGTATGGCGATGTAGGAGAAAAAAATTCCGAGGTCGTTTAATTTTGGGATGGATAAAAATGGTCACTTGTGGTAAAGTGATGTTGTTCATTGGCTATAGTAAGAGGGTATGGTGTCGTGACACAAAAATGAAAAATGTATGGGAACGTGTTCTAAACACTGTCACAAGGTG
>NW_026060432.1:10000-20000 GCF_943734695.1 Anopheles maculipalpis | reverse complement strand
GTTCGGGACTTGGGTGCAAACCGAAAGTGAATATGATGTCCCTGAACATGCATATAAGTTCGAGTATTGATATTATAAACCTAACAAGAGATGAAGGCAAGTCGAATTGGTAAGTAAGAAACCAAAAATATCTCTAAGTTCGGGACTTGGGTGCAAACCGAAAGTTAAAATGATGTCCCTGAACATGCATATAAGTTCGAGTATTGATATTATAAACCTAACAAGAGATGAAGGCAAGTCGAATTGGTAAGTAAGAAACCAAAAATATCTCTAAGTTCGGGACTTGGGTGCAAACCGAAAGTTAAAATGATGTCCCTGAACATGCATATAAGTTCGAGTATTGATATTATAAACCTAACAAGAGATGAAGGCAAGTCGAATTGGTAAGTAAGAAACCAAAAATATCTCTAAGTTCGGGACTTGGGTGCAAACCGAAAGTTAAAATGATGTCCCTGAACATGCATATAAGTTCGAGTATTGATATTATAAACCTAACAAGAGATGAAGGCAAGTCGAATTGGTAAGTAAGAAACCAAAAATATCACTAAGTTCGGGACTTGGGTGCAAACCGAAAGTTAAAATGATGTCCCTGAACATGCATATAAGTTCGAGTATTGATATTATAAACCTAACAAGAGATGAAGGCAAGTCGAATTGGTAAGTAAGAAACCAAAAATATCTCTAAGTTCGGGACTTGGGTGCAAACCGAAAGTTAATATGATGTCCCTGAACATGCATATAAGTTCGAGTATTGATATTATAAACCTAACAAGAGATGAAGGCAAGTCGAATTGGTTGGTCCAAAACCAAAAATATCTCTAAGTTCGGGACTTGGGTGCAAACCGAAAGTTAAAATGATGTCCCTGAACATGCATATAAGTTCGAGTATTGATATTATAAACCTAACAAGAGATGAAGGCAAGTCGAATTGGTTGGTAAGAAACCAAAAATATCACTAAGTTCGGGACTTGGGTGCAAACCGAAAGTGAATATGATGTCCCTGAACATGCATATAAGTTCGAGTATTGATATTATAAACCTAACAAGAGATGAAGGCAAGTCGAATTGGTAAGTAAGAAACCAAAAATATCTCTAAGTTCGGGACTTGGGTGCAAACCGAAAGTTAAAATGATGTCCCTGAACATGCATATAAGTTCGAGTATTGATATTATAAACCTAACAAGAGATGAAGGCAAGTCGAATTGGTAAGTAAGAAACCAAAAATATCTCTAAGTTCGGGACTTGGGTGCAAACCGAAAGTTAAAATGATGTCCCTGAACATGCATATAAGTTCGAGTATTGATATTATAAACCTAACAAGAGATGAAGGCAAGTCGAATTGGTAAGTAAGAAACCAAAAATATCTCTAAGTTCGGGACTTGGGTGCAAACCGAAAGTTAAAATGATGTCCCTGAACATGCATATAAGTTCGAGTATTGATATTATAAACCTAACAAGAGATGAAGGCAAGTCGAATTGGTAAGTAAGAAACCAAAAATATCACTAAGTTCGGGACTTGGGTGCAAACCGAAAGTTAAAATGATGTCCCTGAACATGCATATAAGTTCGAGTATTGATATTATAAACCTAACAAGAGATGAAGGCAAGTCGAATTGGTAAGTAAGAAACCAAAAATATCTCTAAGTTCGGGACTTGGGTGCAAACCGAAAGTTAATATGATGTCCCTGAACATGCATATAAGTTCGAGTATTGATATTATAAACCTAACAAGAGATGAAGGCAAGTCGAATTGGTTGGTCCAAAACCAAAAATATCTCTAAGTTCGGGACTTGGGTGCAAACCGAAAGTTAAAATGATGTCCCTGAACATGCATATAAGTTCGAGTATTGATATTATAAACCTAACAAGAGATGAAGGCAAGTCGAATTGGTTGGTAAGAAACCAAAAATATCACTAAGTTCGGGACTTGGGTGCAAACCGAAAGTGAATATGATGTCCCTGAACATGCATATAAGTTCGAGTATTGATATTATAAACCTAACAAGAGATGAAGGCAAGTCGAATTGGTAAGTAAGAAACCAATAATATCTCTAAGTTCGGGACTTGGGTGCAAACCGAAAGTTAAAATGATGTCCCTGAACATGCATATAAGTTCGAGTATTGATATTATAAACCTAACAAGAGATGAAGGCAAGTCGAATTGGTTGGTAAGAAACCAAAAATATCACTAAGTTCGGGACTTGGGTGCAAACCGAAAGTGAATATGATGTCCCTGAACATGCATATAAGTTCGAGTATTGATATTATAAACCTAACAAGAGATGAAGGCAAGTCGAATTGGTAAGTAAGAAACCAAAAATATCTCTAAGTTCGGGACTTGGGTACAAACCGAAAGTTAATATGATGTCCCTGAACATGCATATAAGTTCGAGTATTGATATTATAAACCTAACAAGAGATGAAGGCAAGTCGAATTGGTTGGTTGGAAACCAAAAATATCACTAAGTTCGGGACTTGGGTACAAACCGAAAGTTAAAATGATGTCCCTGAACATGCATATAAGTTCGAGTATTGATATTATAAACCTAACAAGCGATGAAGGCAAGTCGAATTGGTTGGTCGGAAACCAAAAATATCACTAAGTTCGGGACTTGGGTACAAACCGAAAGTTAATATGATGTCCCTGAACATGCATATAAGTTCGAGTATTGATATTATAAACCTAACAAGAGATGAAGGCAAGTCGAATTGGTTGGTCCAAAACCAAAAATATCTCTAAGTTCGGGACTTGGGTGCAAACCGAAAGTTAAAATGATGTTCCTGAACATGCATATAAGTTCGAGTATTGATATTATAAACCTAACAAGAGATGAAGGCAAGTCGAATTGGTTGGTCGGAAACCAAAAATATCACTAAGTTCGGGACTTGGGTACAAACCGAAAGTTAATATGATGTCCCTGAACATGCATATAAGTTCGAGTATTGATATTATAAACCTAACAAGAGATGAAGGCAAGTCGAATTGGTTGGTTGGAAACCAAAAATATCACTAAGTTCGGGACTTGGGTACAAACCGAAAGTTAAAATGATGTCCCTGAACATGCATATAAGTTCGAGTATTGATATTATAAACCTAACAAGAGATGAAGGCAAGTCGAATTGGTTGGTCGGAAACCAAAAATATCACTAAGTTCGGGACTTGGGTACAAACCGAAAGTTAATATGATGTCCCTGAACATGCATATAAGTTCGAGTATTGATATTATAAACCTAACAAGAGATGAAGGCAAGTCGAATTGGTTGGTCCAAAACCAAAAATATCTCTAAGTTCGGGACTTGGGTGCAAACCGAAAGTGAATATGATGTCCCTGAACATGCATATAAGTTCGAGTATTGATATTATAAACCTAACAAGAGATGAAGGCAAGTCGAATTGGTAAGTAAGAAACCAAAAATATCTCTAAGTTCGGGACTTGGGTGCAAACCGAAAGTTAAAATGATGTCCCTGAACATGCATATAAGTTCGAGTATTGATATTATAAACCTAACAAGAGATGAAGGCAAGTCGAATTGGTAAGTAAGAAACCAAAAATATCTCTAAGTTCGGGACTTGGGTGCAAACCGAAAGTTAAAATGATGTCCCTGAACATGCATATAAGTTCGAGTATTGATATTATAAACCTAACAAGAGATGAAGGCAAGTCGAATTGGTAAGTAAGAAACCAAAAATATCTCTAAGTTCGGGACTTGGGTGCAAACCGAAAGTTAAAATGATGTCCCTGAACATGCATATAAGTTCGAGTATTGATATTATAAACCTAACAAGAGATGAAGGCAAGTCGAATTGGTAAGTAAGAAACCAAAAAAAACACTAAGTTCGGGACTTGGGTGCAAACCGAAAGTTAAAATGATGTCCCTGAACATGCATATAAGTTCGAGTATTGATATTATAAACCTAACAAGAGATGAAGGCAAGTCGAATTGGTAAGTAAGAAACCAAAAATATCTCTAAGTTCGGGACTTGGGTGCAAACCGAAAGTTAATATGATGTCCCTGAACATGCATATAAGTTCGAGTATTGATATTATAAACCTAACAAGAGATGAAGGCAAGTCGAATTGGTTGGTCCAAAACCAAAAATATCTCTAAGTTCGGGACTTGGGTGCAAACCGAAAGTTAAAATGATGTCCCTGAACATGCATATAAGTTCGAGTATTGATATTATAAACCTAACAAGAGATGAAGGCAAGTCGAATTGGTTGGTAAGAAACCAAAAATATCACTAAGTTCGGGACTTGGGTGCAAACCGAAAGTGAATATGATGTCCCTGAACATGCATATAAGTTCGAGTATTGATATTATAAACCTAACAAGAGATGAAGGCAAGTCGAATTGGTAAGTAAGAAACCAAAAATATCTCTAAGTTCGGGACTTGGGTGCAAACCGAAAGTTAAAATGATGTCCCTGAACATGCATATAAGTTCGAGTATTGATATTATAAACCTAACAAGAGATGAAGGCAAGTCGAATTGGTAAGTAAGAAACCAAAAATATCTCTAAGTTCGGGACTTGGGTGCAAACCGAAAGTTAAAATGATGTCCCTGAACATGCATATAAGTTCGAGTATTGATATTATAAACCTAACAAGAGATGAAGGCAAGTCGAATTGGTAAGTAAGAAACCAAAAATATCTCTAAGTTCGGGACTTGGGTGCAAACCGAAAGTTAAAATGATGTCCCTGAACATGCATATAAGTTCGAGTATTGATATTATAAACCTAACAAGAGATGAAGGCAAGTCGAATTGGTAAGTAAGAAACCAAAAATATCACTAAGTTCGGGACTTGGGTGCAAACCGAAAGTTAAAATGATGTCCCTGAACATGCATATAAGTTCGAGTATTGATATTATAAACCTAACAAGAGATGAAGGCAAGTCGAATTGGTAAGTAAGAAACCAAAAATATCTCTAAGTTCGGGACTTGGGTGCAAACCGAAAGTTAATATGATGTCCCTGAACATGCATATAAGTTCGAGTATTGATATTATAAACCTAACAAGAGATGAAGGCAAGTCGAATTGGTTGGTCCAAAACCAAAAATATCTCTAAGTTCGGGACTTGGGTGCAAACCGAAAGTTAAAATGATGTCCCTGAACATGCATATAAGTTCGAGTATTGATATTATAAACCTAACAAGAGATGAAGGCAAGTCGAATTGGTTGGTAAGAAACCAAAAATATCACTAAGTTCGGGACTTGGGTGCAAACCGAAAGTGAATATGATGTCCCTGAACATGCATATAAGTTCGAGTATTGATATTATAAACCTAACAAGAGATGAAGGCAAGTCGAATTGGTAAGTAAGAAACCAAAAATATCTCTAAGTTCGGGACTTGGGTGCAAACCGAAAGTTAAAATGATGTCCCTGAACATGCATATAAGTTCGAGTATTGATATTATAAACCTAACAAGAGATGAAGGCAAGTCGAATTGGTTGGTAAGAAACCAAAAATATCACTAAGTTCGGGACTTGGGTGCAAACCGAAAGTGAATATGATGTCCCTGAACATGCATATAAGTTCGAGTATTGATATTATAAACCTAACAAGAGATGAAGGCAAGTCGAATTGGTTTGTATGAAACCAAAAATATCTCTAAGTTCGGGACTTGGGTACAAACCGAAAGTTAATATGATGTCCCTGAACATGCATATAAGTTCGAGTATTGATATTATAAACCTAACAAGAGATGAAGGCAAGTCGAATTGGTTGGTATGAAACCAAAAATATCACTAAGTTCGGGACTTGGGTACAAACCGAAAGTTAAAATGATGTCCCTGAACATGCATATAAGTTCGAGTATTGATATTATAAACCTAACAAGCGATGAAGGCAAGTCGAATTGGTTGGTCGGAAACCAAAAATATCACTAAGTTCGGGACTTGGGTACAAACCGAAAGTTAATATGATGTCCCTGAACATGCATATAAGTTCGAGTATTGATATTATAAACCTAACAAGAGATGAAGGCAAGTCGAATTGGTTGGTCCAAAACCAAAAATATCTCTAAGTTCGGGACTTGGGTGCAAACCGAAAGTTAAAATGATGTTCCTGAACATGCATATAAGTTCGAGTATTGATATTATAAACCTAACAAGAGATGAAGGCAAGTCGAATTGGTTGGTCGGAAACCAAAAATATCACTAAGTTCGGGACTTGGGTACAAACCGAAAGTTAATATGATGTCCCTGAACATGCATATAAGTTCGAGTATTGATATTATAAACCTAACAAGAGATGAAGGCAAGTCGAATTGGTTGGTTGGAAACCAAAAATATCACTAAGTTCGGGACTTGGGTACAAACCGAAAGTTAAAATGATGTCCCTGAACATGCATATAAGTTCGAGTATTGATATTATAAACCTAACAAGCGATGAAGGCAAGTCGAATTGGTTGGTCGGAAACCAAAAATATCACTAAGTTCGGGACTTGGGTACAAACCGAAAGTTAATATGATGTCCCTGAACATGCATATAAGTTCGAGTATTGATATTATAAACCTAACAAGAGATGAAGGCAAGTCGAATTGGTTGGTCCAAAACCAAAAATATCTCTAAGTTCGGGACTTGGGTGCAAACCGAAAGTTAAAATGATGTCCCTGAACATGCATATAAGTTCGAGTATTGATATTATAAACCTAACAAGAGATGAAGGCAAGTCGAATTGGTTGGTAAGAAACCAAAAATATATACCAAGTGCCTGAAATGTCTATAAACCACACGAAGAACTCTTCACACACAGGTGCGCCTCATAACCTGGTACAATGTATAAGACATTGGTTTCGGGGGATTTTTTGAGAAGAAAATTTTTTTCTCTAACTTTGAGTAAAACTGTCTCAGAATACATATTTAACCACGAAAAGTGAACACCGACAGTAAATAGCAAAAATCACCCGACCATCAAAGTTGTATGGCGGTGTGGGAGAAGAAAATCCAAGGTCGTCTAATGTAGGGACGTAAGACACGAAATCAAAATTTTGGCATAAAATCTAAAATAATCATCAGACAGTGGTCATCCAAGGCATATAAGAGTCGTCTAACGATGCTGAATGCAATAAGCAATAGCGACTTTTTAAAGATTTTTTTGGATTTTTGTCAAAATGTACCCTTCACAACTTGGTACAAGTCATAGGACATGGGTACAAGGTATGACCGACGGAAGATTTTTGGACAAAAAATTTTTTTGCTCTAACTTTGAGTAAAACGGTCTCAGGATGCATTATTAATCATGAAAAGTGATCTCCGACAGTAAATAGCGAAAGTTACCCGACCATCAAAGTTGCATGGCGGTGCAGGAGACGAAAATCCAAGGTCGTCTAATGTAGGGACGTAAGACACGAAATCAAAATTTTGGCATAAAAGCTAAAATAATCATCAGACAGTGGTCATCCAAGGCATATTAGAGTCGTCTAACGATGCTGAATGCAATAAGCAATAGCGACTTTTTAATGATTTTTTTGGATTTTTGTCAAAATGTACCCTTCACAACTTGGTACAAGTCATAGGACATGGGTACCGGTATGACCGACGGAAGATTTTTGGACAAAAAATTTTTTTACTCTAACTTTGAGTAAAACGGTGTCAGGATGCATTATTAATCACGAAAAGTGATCTCCGACAGTAAATAGCGAAAGTTACCCGACCATCAAAGTTGCATGGCGGTGTAGGAGACGAAAGTCCAAGGTCGTCTAATGTAGGGACGTAAGACACGAAATCAAAATTTTGGCATAAAATCTAAAATAATCATCAGACAGTGGTCATCCAAGGCATATAAGAGTCGTCTAACGATGCTGAATGCAATAAGCAATAGCGACTTTTTAATGATTTTTTTGGATTTTTGTCAAAATGTACCCTTCACAACTTGGTACAAGTCATAGGACATGGGTACCGGTATGACCGACGGAAGATTTTTGGACAAAAAATTTTTTTGCTCTAACTTTGAGTAAAACGGTCTCAGGATGCATTATTAATCATGAAAAGTGATCTCCGACAGTAAATAGCGAAAGTTACCCGACCATCAAAGTTGCATGGCGGTGCAGGAGACGAAAATCCAAGGTCGTCTAATGTAGGGACGTAAGACACGAAATCAAAATTTTGGCATAAAAGCTTAAGTAATCATCAGACAGTGGTCATCCAAGGCATATAAGAGTCGTCTAACGATGCTGAATGCAATAAGCAATAGCGACTTTTTAATGATTTTTTTGGATTTTTGTCAAAATTTACCCTTCACAACTTGGTACAAGTTATAGGACATGGGTATCGGTATGACCGACGGAAGATTTTTTGACAAAAATTTTTTTGACTCTAACTTTGAGTAAAACTGTGTCAGGATGCTTTTTTAAGCATGAAAAGTGATCTCCGACGGTAAATAGCAAAAGTCACCCGACCATCAAAGTTGCATGGCGGTGCAGGAGACGAAAATCCAAGGTCGTCTAATGTAGGGACGTAAGACACGAAATCAAAATTTTGGCATAAAAGCTAAAATAATCATCAGACAGTGGTCATCCAAGGCATATTAGAGTCGTCTAACGATGCTGAATGCAATAAGCAATAGCGACTTTTTAATGATTTTTTTGGATTTTTGTCAAAATTTACCCTTCACAACTTGGTACAAGTCATAGGACATGGGTACCGGTATGACCGACGGAAGATTTTTGGACAAAAAATTTTTTTGCTCTAACTTTGAGTAAAACGGTCTCAGGATGCATTATTAATCACGAAAAGTGATCTCCGACCGTAAATAGCGAAAGTTACCCGACCATCAAAGTTGCATGGCGGTGTGGGAGAAGAAAATCCAAGGTCGTCTAATGTAGGGACGTAAGACACGAAATCAAAATTTTGGCATAAAAGCTAAAATAATCATCAGACAGTGGTCATCCAAGGCATATAAGAGTCGTCTAACGATGCTGAATGCAATAAGCAATAGCGACTTTTTAATGATTTTTTTGGATTTTTGTCAAAATGTACCCTTCACAACTTGGTACAAGTCATAGGACATGGGTACCGGTATGACCGACGGAAGATTTTTGGACAAAAAATTTTTTTGCTCTAACTTTGAGTAAAACGGTGTCAGGATGCATTATTAATCACGAAAAGTGATCTCCGACAGTAAATAGCGAAAGTTACCCGACCATCAAAGTTGTATGGCGGTGTGGGAGAAGAAAATCCAAGGTCGTCTAATGTAGGGACGTAAGACACGAAATCAAAATTTTGGCATAAAAGCTAAAATAATCATCAGACAGTGGTCATCCAAGGCATATAAGAGTCGTCTAACGATGCTGAATGCAATAAGCAATAGCGACTTTTTAATGATTTTTTTGGATTTTTGTCAAAATGTACCCTTCACAACTTGGTACAAGTCATAGGACATGGGTACCGGTATGACCGACGGAAGATTTTTGGACAAAAAATTTTTTTGCTCTAACTTTGAGTAAAACGGTCTCAGGATGCATTATTAATCATGAAAAGTGATCTCCGACATTAAATAGCGAAAGTTACCCGACCATCAAAGTTGCATGGCGGTGCAGGAGACGAAAATCCAAGGTCGTCTAATGTAGGGACGTAAGACACGAAATCAAAATTTTGGCATAAAAGCTTAAGTAATCATCAGACAGTGGTCATCCAAGGCATATAAGAGTCATCTAACGATGCTGAATGCAATAAGCAATAGCGACTTTTTAATGATTTTTTTGGATTTTTGTCAAAATGTACCCTTCACAACTTGGTACAAGTCATAGGACATGGGTACCGGTATGACCGACGGAAGATTTTTGGACAAAAAATTTTTTTGCTCTAACTTTGAGTAAAACGGTCTCAGGATGCATTATTAATCATGAAAAGTGATCTCCGACATTAAATAGCGAAAGTTACCCGACCATCAAAGTTTCATGGCGGTGCAGGAGACGAAAATCCAAGGTCGTCTAATGTAGGGACGTAAGACACGAAATCAAAATTTTGGCATAAAATCTAAAATAATCATCAG
>NW_026060431.1:10000-22808 GCF_943734695.1 Anopheles maculipalpis | reverse complement strand
AAAGGGCAGGGACGTAATCAGCGCTAGCTAATGACTAGCACTTACTAGAAATTCCAGGTTCATGGGGACCGTTGCAGTCCCCAATCCCAACTAAATGAGCATTTGGGTGATTTCCCGTTCCTCTCGGAATGGGGGCGCCAATTGGCGAGAACACGCTGCTGCCCACATTGTAGCACGCGTGCAGCCCAGAACATCTAAGGGCATCACGGACCTGTTATCGCTCAATCTCACCTTGCTAAACACAAGTTGTCCCGCTAAGCAGGGCAAACTAGTGCGACGACCGCCCGTGAAGGCGCCGCCGCCCCGTAACGTCAGGTGTGCCCGGAGGCACACTGCTGACAGCGTTCTAGTTAGCTTGTTTGAGTCGCGTTCGTTATCGGAATTAACCAGACAAATCATTCCACGAACTAAGAACGGCCATGCACCACTACCCTTAAGTTTGAGAAAGAGCTCTTAATCTGTCTTACCTCGATAAGTTCGGACCTGGTAAATTTTCCCGTGTTGAGTCAAATTAAGCCGCAAGCTCCACTTCGTGGTGGTGCCCTTCCGTCAATTCCTTTAAGTTTCAACTTTGCAACCATACTTCCCCCGGAACCCGATTTTGGTTTCCCGGAAGCTACTGAGAGCACCGAATGTAATAGCGTCTCCCAATTGCTAATTGGCATCGTTTACGGTTAGAACTAGGGCGGTATCTAATCGCCTTCGATCCTCTAACTTTCGTTCTTGATTAATGAAAGCATCCATGGCAAACGCTTTCGCTTCAGTTGGTCCTACGACGGTCTACGAATTTCACCTCTCGCGCCGTAATACCAATGCCCCCAACTACTTCTGTTAATCATTACCTCTGGGTCTATACAAAACCAACCAAAAGACTCAGACCGAGGTCATGTTCCATTATTCCATGCAAGATTATTCTCGGCCAACGCCAACCCGCGGAGGGTATGGACGTTTTTGTACTAGCCTGCTTGAAGCACTCTAATTTGTTCAAGGTAAATGGGAGTTGCCCGGGCACCATGCACCTGCGAAGCGCGGTGAATACCGGCCCGCCTGAACAAGGTTAACGCCCAGGCACACCATTGTGAGTCGCAGCCGCGAGCTCGCACACGAACGTTTCCGGCGTGTAACCGGGCGCCCGCGGCGGTCGCGTGTCTGGACGGGGAATCAACTTCGAACGTTTTAACCGCAACAACTTTAATATACGCTAGTGGAGCTGGAATTACCGCGGCTGCTGGCACCAGACTTGCCCTCCACTTGATCCTTGTTGAAGGATTTATGCTCAACTCATTCCAATTATGGACCATCATTAGAGAGGTCCATATTGTTATTTCTCGTCACTACCTCCCCGTGCCGGGATTGGGTAATTTACGCGCCTGCTGCCTTCCTTGGATGTGGTAGCCATTTCTCAGGCTCCCTCTCCGGAATCGAACCCTGATTCCCCGTTACCCGTCGCAACCATGGTAGTCCTCTACACTACCATCAATAGTTGATAGGGCAGACATTTGAAAGATCTGTCGTCGGTCGGCGAGCGACCATACGATCGGCATCCTTATCCAGACTTCAACTCAAGCCGCCGTGAGGCGATTGGTTTTACTAATAAGTGCACCAGTTCCACCACCCGCGAGGGTTATAGCGGTCCCGGCATGTTGCATGTATTAGCTCTGGCTTTTCCACAGTTATCCAAGTAACTGATGGGGGGATGATCTTGTGAATTATGGCTGTTGTACTGAGCCTTATGCGGTTTCACATTCATTTATGTTTGTACTTAGACATGCATGGCTTAACCTTTGAGACAAGCGTATATTACTGGTAGGATCAACCAGAATTCGACTATCCACCGATTGTCGTGTGTTTGTTGTCTACCGAGGCACTAAGTCCCCGCAGACCCGAGTTTCTCTCACATTTGCTTGATCTACTGCGGCACGCCGGCCCAATAGATCGAAGCACCCGAACATTGCCTTCCTCACTCAGGGAGACCTCTTGACAGCTTCGTGTCATTTCTCACACCTCACCGTAGAATCACGAGATTGCTCTCGGACCCTTAATTTCTCTACTTATTCGTTTCGATACCTTACACTACGTCAAGCTTATTCAATTTGTATATTCGCATGGCGAACGTTTTGATGCGGAGACGTTCAGAGTCCGCGGTACTTCCAACCGGGTATGGTTGCCGTACGACCAACAGGAGATAACATCCAACACACTACAATCCTTTGAGGGTTTTAGGGCATCGTCCCGATACCCTAGCTATGCACAACATTGGCTCAGTAACCCGTACTGGTGTCTAAGGTACGACTAGATACTCAACTTGCACCTTGTGACAGTGTTTAGAACACGTTTCTATACATTTTTCATTTTTGTGTCACGACACCATACCCTCTTACTATAGCCAACGAACAACATCACCTTACCACAAGTGACCATTTTTATCCGTCCCTACATTAAACGACTTTGACACATTTTTCTCCTATACCTCCATACAAGTCTGAGGGCCGGGTGAATTTTCGCTTTTTACCTTTGGACATGTCGGTCACCCTTACTTTTCCCCATACATATGAGCCAAGCAGAGGCTCATTTACCCGAACTGGTGTCTAAGGTACGACTAGATACTCGATTTGCACCTTGTGACAGTGTTTAGAACACGTTCCCATACATTTTTCATTTTTGTGTCACGACACCATACCCTCTTACTATAGCCAATGAACAACATCACTTTACCACAAGTGACCATTTTTATCCATCCCAAAATTAAACGACCTCGGAATTTTTTTCTCCTACATCGCCATACAACTTTGAGGGTCGGGTGACTTTTGCTATTTACCGTCGGAGTTCACTTTTCATGCTTAAAAATGCATCCTGACACAGTTTTACTCAAAGTTAGAGTCAAAAAAATTTTTGTCAAAAAATCTTCCGTCGGTCATACCGGTACCCATGTCTCATAACTTGTACCAAGTTGTGAAGGGTAAATTTTGACAAAAATCCAAAAAAATCATTAAAAAGTCGCTATTGCTTATTGCATTCAGCATCGTTAGACGACTCTTATATGCCTTGGATGACCACTGTCTGATGATTATTTTAGCTTTTATGCCAAAATTTTGATTTCGTGTCTTACGTCCCTACATTAGACGACCTTGGATTTTCGTCTCCTGCACCGCCATGCAACTTTGATGGTCGGGTAACTTTCACTATTTACTGTCGGAGATCACTTTTCATGATTAATAATGCATCCTGAGACCGTTTTACTCAAAGTTAGAGCAAAAAAATTTTTTGTCCAAAAATCTTCCGTCGGTCATACCGGTACCCATGTCCTATGACTTGTACCAAGTTGTGAAGGGTACATTTTGACAAAAATCCAAAAAAATCATTAAAAAGTCGCTATTGCTTATTGCATTTCGCATCGTTAGACGACTCTAATATGCCTTGGATGACCACTGTCTGATGATTATTTTAGATTTTATGCCAAAATTTTGATTTCGTGTCTTACGTCCCTACATTAGACGACCTTGGATTTTCGTCTCCTGCACCGCCATGCAACTTTGATGGTCGGGTAACTTTCGCTATTTACTGTCGGAGATCACTTTTCATGATTAATAATGCATCCTGACACCGTTTTACTCAAAGTTAGAGCAAAAAAATTTTTTGTCCAAAAATCTTCCGTCGGTCATACCGGTACCCATGTCCTATGACTTATACCAAGTTGTGAAGGGTAAATTTTGACAAAAATCCAAAAAAATCATTAAAAAGTCGCTATTGCTTATTGCATTTCGCATCGTTAGACGACTCTAATATGCCTTGGATGACCACTGTCTGATGATTATTTTAGCTTTTATGCCAAAATTTTGATTTCGTGTCTTACGTCCCTACATTAGACGACCTTGGATTTTCGTCTCCTGCACCGCCATGCAACTTTGATGGTCGGGTAACTTTCGCTATTTACTGTCGGAGATCACTTTTCATGATTAATAATGCATCCTGAGACCGTTTTACTCAAAGTTAGAGCAAAAAAATTTTTTGTCCAAAAATCTTCCGTCGGTCATACCGGTACCCATGTCCTATGACTTGTACCAAGTTGTGAAGGGTAAATTTTGACAAAAATCCAAAAAAATCATTAAAAAGTCGCTATTGCTTATTGCATTCAGCATCGTTAGACAACTCTTATATGCCTTGGATGACCACTGTCTGATGATTATTTTAGATTTTATGCCAAAATTTTGATTTCGTGTCTTACGTCCCTACATTAGACGACCTTGGATTTTCGTCTCCTGCACCGCCATGCAACTTTGATGGTCGGGTAACTTTCACTATTTACTGTCGGAGATCACTTTTCATGATTAATAATGCATCCTGACACCGTTTTACTCAAAGTTAGAGCAAAAAAATTTTTTGTCCAAAAATCTTCCGTCGGTCATACCGGTACCCATGTCCTATGACTTGTACCAAGTTGTGAAGGGTACATTTTGACAAAAATCCAAAAAAATCATTAAAAAGTCGCTATTGCTTATTGCATTTCGCATCGTTAGACGACTCTAATATGCCTTGGATGACCACTGTCTGATGATTATTTTAGATTTTATGCCAAAATTTTGATTTCGTGTCTTACGTCCCTACATTAGACGACCTTGGATTTTCGTCTCCTGCACCGCCATGCAACTTTGATGGTCGGGTAACTTTCGCTATTTACTGTCGGAGATCACTTTTCATGATTAATAATGCATCCTGACACCGTTTTACTCAAAGTTAGAGCAAAAAAATTTTTTGTCCAAAAATCTTCCGTCGGTCATACCGGTACCCATGTCCTATGACTTATACCAAGTTGTGAAGGGTAAATTTTGACAAAAATCCAAAAAAATCATTAAAAAGTCGCTATTGCTTATTGCATTTCGCATCGTTAGACGACTCTAATATGCCTTGGATGACCACTGTCTGATGATTATTTTAGCTTTTATGCCAAAATTTTGATTTCGTGTCTTACGTCCCTACATTAGACGACCTTGGATTTTCGTCTCCTGCACCGCCATGCAACTTTGATGGTCGGGTAACTTTCGCTATTTACTGTCGGAGATCACTTTTCATGATTAATAATGCATCCTGAGACCGTTTTACTCAAAGTTAGAGCAAAAAAATTTTTTGTCCAAAAATCTTCCGTCGGTCATACCGGTACCCATGTCCTATGACTTGTACCAAGTTGTGAAGGGTAAATTTTGACAAAAATCCAAAAAAATCATTAAAAAGTCGCTATTGCTTATTGCATTCAGCATCGTTAGACAACTCTTATATGCCTTGGATGACCACTGTCTGATGATTATTTTAGATTTTATGCCAAAATTTTGATTTCGTGTCTTACGTCCCTACATTAGACGACCTTGGATTTTCGTCTCCTGCACCGCCATGCAACTTTGATGGTCGGGTAACTTTCGCTATTTACTGTCGGAGATCACTTTTCATGATTAATAATGCATCCTGACACCGTTTTACTCAAAGTTAGAGCAAAAAAATTTTTTGTCCAAAAATCTTCCGTCGGTCATACCGGTACCCATGTCCTATGACTTATACCAAGTTGTGAAGGGTAAATTTTGACAAAAATCCAAAAAAATCATTAAAAAGTCGCTATTGCTTATTGCATTTCGCATCGTTAGACGACTCTAATATGCCTTGGATGACCACTGTCTGATGATTATTTTAGCTTTTATGCCAAAATTTTGATTTCGTGTCTTACGTCCCTACATTAGACGACCTTGGATTTTCGTCTCCTGCACCGCCATGCAACTTTGATGGTCGGGTAACTTTCGCTATTTACTGTCGGAGATCACTTTTCATGATTAATAATGCATCCTGAGACCGTTTTACTCAAAGTTAGAGCAAAAAAATTTTTTGTCCAAAAATCTTCCGTCGGTCATACCGGTACCCATGTCCTATGACTTGTACCAAGTTGTGAAGGGTAAATTTTGACAAAAATCCAAAAAAATCATTAAAAAGTCGCTATTGCTTATTGCATTCAGCATCGTTAGACGACTCTAATATGCCTTGGATGACCACTGTCTGATGATTATTTTAGCTTTTATGCCAAAATTTTGATTTCGTGTCTTACGTCCCTACATTAGACGACCTTGGATTTTCGTCTCCTGCACCGCCATGCAACTTTGATGGTCGGGTAACTTTCGCTATTTACTGTCGGAGATCACTTTTCATGCTTAAAAATGCATCCTGACACCGTTTTACTCAAAGTTAGAGCAAAAAAATTTTTTGTCCAAAAATCTTCCGTCGGTCATACCGGTACCCATGTCCTATGACTTGTACCAAGTTGTGAAGGGTAAATTTTGACAAAAATCCAAAAAAATCATTAAAAAGTCGCTATTGCTTATTGCATTCAGCATCGTTAGACGACTCTAATATGCCTTGGATGACCACTGTCTGATGATTATTTTAGCTTTTATGCCAAAATTTTGATTTCGTGTCTTACGTCCCTACATTAGACGACCTTGGATTTTCGTCTCCTGCACCGCCATGCAACTTTGATGGTCGGGTAACTTTCGCTATTTACTGTCGGAGATCACTTTTCATGATTAATAATGCATCCTGAGACCGTTTTACTCAAAGTTAGAGCAAAAAAATTTTTTGTCCAAAAATCTTCCGTCGGTCATACCGGTACCCATGTCCTATGACTTGTACCAAGTTGTGAAGGGTACATTTTGACAAAAATCCAAAAAAATCATTAAAAAGTCGCTATTGCTTATTGCATTCAGCATCGTTAGACGACTCTTATATGCCTTGGATGACCACTGTCTGATGATTATTTTAGCTTTTATGCCAAAATTTTGATTTCGTGTCTTACGTCCCTACATTAGACGACCTTGGATTTTCGTCTCCTGCACCGCCATGCAACTTTGATGGTCGGGTAACTTTCGCTATTTACTGTCGGAGATCACTTTTCATGATTAATAATGCATCCTGAGACCGTTTTACTCAAAGTTAGAGCAAAAAAATTTTTTGTCCAAAAATCTTCCGTCGGTCATACCGGTACCCATGTCCTATGACTTGTACCAAGTTGTGAAGGGTAAATTTTGACAAAAATCCAAAAAAATCTTTAAAAAGTCGCTATTGCTTATTGCATTCAGCATCGTTAGACGACTCTTATATGCCTTGGATGACCACTGTCTGATGATTATTTTAGCTTTTATGCCAAAATTTTGATTTCGTGTCTTACGTCCCTACATTAGACGACCTTGGATTTTCGTCTCCTGCACCGCCATGCAACTTTGATGGTCGGGTAACTTTCGCTATTTACTGTCGGAGATCACTTTTCATGATTAATAATGCATCCTGAGACCGTTTTACTCAAAGTTAGAGCAAAAAAATTTTTTGTCCAAAAATCTTCCGTCGGTCATACCGGTACCCATGTCCTATGACTTGTACCAAGTTGTGAAGGGTACATTTTGACAAAAATCCAAAAAAATCTTTAAAAAGTCGCTATTGCTTATTGCATTTCGCATCGTTAGACGACTCTAATATGCCTTGGATGACCACTGTCTGATGATTATTTTAGATTTTATGCCAAAATTTTGATTTCGTGTCTTACGTCCCTACATTAGACGACCTTGGATTTTCGTCTCCTGCACCGCCATGCAACTTTGATGGTCGGGTAACTTTCGCTATTTACTGTCGGAGATCACTTTTCATGATTAATAATGCATCCTGAGACCGTTTTACTCAAAGTTAGAGCAAAAAAATTTTTTGTCCAAAAATCTTCCGTCGGTCATACCGGTACCCATGTCCTATGACTTGTACCAAGTTGTGAAGGGTACATTTTGACAAAAATCCAAAAAAATCTTTAAAAAGTCGCTATTGCTTATTGCATTCAGCATCGTTAGACGACTCTTATATGCCTTGGATGACCACTGTCTGATGATTATTTTAGCTTTTATGCCAAAATTTTGATTTCGTGTCTTACGTCCCTACATTAGACGACCTTGGATTTTCGTCTCCTGCACCGCCATGCAACTTTGATGGTCGGGTAACTTTCACTATTTACTGTCGGAGATCACTTTTCATGATTAATAATGCATCCTGAGACCGTTTTACTCAAAGTTAGAGCAAAAAATTTTTTTGTCCAAAAATCTTCCGTCGGTCATACCGGTACCCATGTCCTATGACTTGTACCAAGTTGTGAAGGGTACATTTTGACAAAAATCCAAAAAAATCATTAAAAAGTCGCTATTGCTTATTGCATTTCGCATCGTTAGACGACTCTAATATGCCTTGGATGACCACTGTCTGATGATTATTTTAGATTTTATGCCAAAATTTTGATTTCGTGTCTTACGTCCCTACATTAGACGACCTTGGATTTTCGTCTCCTGCACCGCCATGCAACTTTGATGGTCGGGTAACTTTCGCTATTTACTGTCGGAGATCACTTTTCATGATTAATAATGCATCCTGACACCGTTTTACTCAAAGTTAGAGCAAAAAAATTTTTTGTCCAAAAATCTTCCGTCGGTCATACCGGTACCCATGTCCTATGACTTATACCAAGTTGTGAAGGGTAAATTTTGACAAAAATCCAAAAAAATCATTAAAAAGTCGCTATTGCTTATTGCATTTCGCATCGTTAGACGACTCTAATATGCCTTGGATGACCACTGTCTGATGATTATTTTAGCTTTTATGCCAAAATTTTGATTTCGTGTCTTACGTCCCTACATTAGACGACCTTGGATTTTCGTCTCCTGCACCGCCATGCAACTTTGATGGTCGGGTAACTTTCGCTATTTACTGTCGGAGATCACTTTTCATGATTAATAATGCATCCTGAGACCGTTTTACTCAAAGTTAGAGCAAAAAAATTTTTTGTCCAAAAATCTTCCGTCGGTCATACCGGTACCCATGTCCTATGACTTGTACCAAGTTGTGAAGGGTAAATTTTGACAAAAATCCAAAAAAATCATTAAAAAGTCGCTATTGCTTATTGCATTCAGCATCGTTAGACAACTCTTATATGCCTTGGATGACCACTGTCTGATGATTATTTTAGATTTTATGCCAAAATTTTGATTTCGTGTCTTACGTCCCTACATTAGACGACCTTGGATTTTCGTCTCCTGCACCGCCATGCAACTTTGATGGTCGGGTAACTTTCGCTATTTACTGTCGGAGATCACTTTTCATGCTTAAAAATGCATCCTGACACCGTTTTACTCAAAGTTAGAGCAAAAAAATTTTTTGTCCAAAAATCTTCCGTCGGTCATACCGGTACCCATGTCCTATGACTTGTACCAAGTTGTGAAGGGTACATTTTGACAAAAATCCAAAAAAATCATTAAAAAGTCTCCATTGCTTATTGCATTTCGCATCGTTAGACGACTCTAATATGCCTTGGATGACCACTGTCTGATGATTATTTTAGATTTTATGCCAAAATTTTGATTTCGTGTCTTACGTCCCTACATTAGACGACCTTGGATTTTCTTCTCCCACACCGCCATACAACTTTGATGGTCGGGTGACTTTTGCTATTTACTGTCGGTGTTCACTTTTCGTGGTTAAATATGTATTCTGAGACAGTTTTACTCAAAGTTAGAGAAAAAAATTTTCTTCTCAATAAATCCCCCGAAACCAATGTCTTATACATTGTACCAGGTTATGAGGCGCACCTGTGTGTGAAGAGTTCTTCGTGTGGTTTATAGACATTTCAGGCACTTGGTATATATTTTTGGTTTCGGACAACCAATTCGACTTGCCTTCATCTCTTGTTAGGTTTATAATATCAATACTCGACCTTATATGCATGTTCAGGGACATCATTTTAACTTTCGGTTTGTACCCAAGTCCCGAACTTAGAGATATTTTTGGTTTTGGACCAACCAATTCGACTTGCCTTCATCTCTTGTTAGGTTTATAATATCAATACTCGAACTTATATGCATGTTCAGGGACATCATTTTAACTTTCGGTTTGCACCCAAGTCCCGAACTTAGAGATATTTTTGGTTTTGGACCAACCAATTCGACTTGCCTTCATCTCTTGTTAGGTTTATAATATCAATACTCGAACTTATATGCATGTTCAGGGACATCATTTTAACTTTCGGTTTGCACCCAAGTCCCGAACTCAGAGATATTTTTGGTTTCCGACCAACCAATTCGACTTGCCTTCATCTCTTGTTAGGTTTATAATATCAATACTCGAACTTATATGCATGTTCAGGGACATCATTTTAACTTTCGGTTTGCACCCAAGTCCCGAACTTAGAGATATTTTTGGTTTCGGACCAACCAATTCGACTTGCCTTCATCTCTTGTTAGGTTTATAATATCAATACTCGAACTTATATGCATGTTCAGGGACATCATTCTAACTTTCGGTTTGTACCCAAGTCCCGAACTTAGTGATATTTTTGGTTTCCGACCAACCAATTCGACTTGCCTTCATCTCTTGTTAGGTTTATAATATCAATACTCGAACTTATGTGCATGTTCAGGGACATCATATTAACTTTTGGTTTGCGCACAAGTCCCGAACTTAGAGATATTTTTGGTTTCTTACTTACCAATTCGACTTGCCTTCATCTCTTGTTAGGTTTATAATATCAATACTCGAACTTATGTGCATGTTCAGGGACATCATTTTAACTTTCGGTTTGTACCCAAGTCCCGAACTTAGTGATATTTTTGGTTTCTCACCAACCAATTCGACTTGCCTTCATCTCTTGTTAGGTTTATAATATCAATACTCGAACTTATATGCATGTTCAGGGACATCATATTAACTTTCGGTTTGTACCCAAGTCCCGAACTTAGTGATATTTTTGGTTTCCGACCAACCAATTCGACTTGCCTTCATCTCTTGTTAGGTTTATAATATCAATACTCGAACTTATATGCATGTTCAGGGACATCATTTTAACTTTCGGTTTGCACCCAAGTCCCGAACTTAGAGATATTTTTGGTTTCGGACCAACCAATTCGACTTGCCTTCATCTCTTGTTAGGTTTATAATATCAATACTCGAACTTATATGCATGTTCAGGGACATCATATTCACTTTCGGTTTGTACCCAAGTCCCGAACTTAGAGACATTTTTGGTTTCGGACCAACCAATTCGACTTGCCTTCATCTCTTGTTAGGTTTATAATATCAATACTCGAACTTATATGCATGTTCAGGGACATCATTTTAACTTTCGGTTTGCGCACAAGTCCCGAACTTAGTGATATTTTTGGTTTTGGACCAACCAATTCGACTTGCCTTCATCTCTTGTTAGGTTTATAATATCAATACTCGAACTTATATGCATGTTCAGGGACATCATTTTAACTTTCGGTTTGCTCCCAAGTCCCGAACTTAGAGATATTTTTGGTTTCCGACCAACCAATTCGACTTGCCTTCATCTCTTGTTAGGTTTATAATATCAATACTCGAACTTATGTGCATGTTCAGGGACATCATATTAACTTTTGGTTTGCGCACAAGTCCCGAACTTAGAGATATTTTTGGTTTCTTACTTACCAATTCGACTTGCCTTCATCTCTTGTTAGGTTTATAATATCAATACTCGAACTTATGTGCATGTTCAGGGACATCATTTTAACTTTCGGTTTGCGCACAAGTCCCGAACTTAGTGATATTTTTGGTTTCCGACCAACCAATTCGACTTGCCTTCATCTCTTGTTAGGTTTATAATATCAATACTCGAACTTATATGCATGTTCAGGGACATCATTTTAACTTTCGGTTTGCTCCCAAGTCCCGAACTTAGAGATATTTTTGGTTTCGGACCAACCAATTCGACTTGCCTTCATCTCTTGTTAGGTTTATAATATCAATACTCGAACTTATATGCATGTTCAGGGACATCATATTAACTTTCGGTTTCTACCCAAGTCCCGAACTTAGTGATATTTTTGGTTTCTTACCAACCAATTCGACTTGCCTTCATCTCTTGTTAGGTTTATAATATCAATACTCGAACTTATATGCATGTTCAGGGACATCATATTAACTTTCGGTTTCTACCCAAGTCCCGAACTTAGTGATATTTTTGGTTTCTTACCAACCAATTCGACTTGCCTTCATCTCTTGTTAGGTTTATAATATCAATACTCGAACTTATATGCATGTTCAGGGACATCATATTAACTTTCGGTTTCTACCCAAGTCCCGAACTTAGTGATATTTTTGGTTTCTTACCAACCAATTCGACTTGCCTTCATCTCTTGTTAGGTTTATAATATCAATACTCGAACTTATATGCATGTTCAGGGACGTCATATTAACTTTTGGTTTGTACCCAAGTCCCGAACTTAGTGATATTTTTGGTTTCGGACCAACCAATTCGACTTGCCTTCATCTCTTGTTAGGTTTATAATATCAATACTCGAACTTATATGCATGTTCAGGGACATCATATTAACTTTCGGTTTGTACCCAAGTCCCGAACTTAGTGATATTTTTGGTTTCCGACCAACCAATTCGACTTGCCTTCATCTCTTGTTAGGTTTATAATATCAATACTCGAACTTATATGCATGTTCAGGGACATCATTTTAACTTTCGGTTTGCGCACAAGTCCCGAACTTAGTGATATTTTTGGTTTTGGACCAACCAATTCGACTTGCCTTCATCTCTTGTTAGGTTTATAATATCAATACTCGAACTTATATGCATGTTCAGGGACATCATATTAACTTTCTGTTTCTACCCAAGTCCCGAACTTAGTGATATTTTTGGTTTCTTACCAACCAATTCGACTTGCCTTCATCTCTTGTTAGGTTTATAATATCAATACTCGAACTTATATGCATGTTCAGGGACA
>NW_026060430.1:5000-12500 GCF_943734695.1 Anopheles maculipalpis | reverse complement strand
TGCATATAAGTTCGAGTATTGATATTATAAACCTAACAAGAGATGAAGGCAAGTCGAATTGGTTGGTAAGAAACCAAAAATATCTCTAAGTTCGGGACTTGTGCGCAAACCGAAAGTGAATATGATGTCCCTGAACATGCATATAAGTTCGAGTATTGATATTATAAACCTAACAAGAGATGAAGGCAAGTCGAATTGGTTGGTGAGAAACCAAAAATATCACTAAGTTCGGGACTTGGGTACAAACCGAAAGTTAAAATGATGTCCCTGAACATGCACATAAGTTCGAGTATTGATATTAAAACCTAACAAGAGATGAAGGCAAGTCGAATTGGTATGTAAGAAACCAAAAATATCTCTAAGTTCGGGACTTGTGCGCAAACCAAAAGTTAATATGATGTCCCTGAACATGCACATAAGTTCGAGTATTGATATTATAAACCTAACAAGAGATGAAGGCAAGTCGAATTGGTTGGTCGGAAACCAAAAATATCACTAAGTTCGGGACTTGGGTACAAACCGAAAGTTAGAATGATGTCCCTGAACATGCATATAAGTTCGAGTATTGATATTATAAACCTAACAAGAGATGAAGGCAAGTCGAATTGGTTGGTCCGAAACCAAAAATATCTCTAAGTTCGGGACTTGGGTGCAAACCGAAAGTTAAAATGATGTCCCTGAACATGCATATAAGTTCGAGTATTGATATTATAAACCTAACAAGAGATGAAGGCAAGTCGAATTGGTTGGTCGGAAACCAAAAATATCACTAAGTTCGGACTTGGGTACAAACCGAAAGTTAATATGATGTCCCTGAACATGCATATAAGTTCGAGTATTGATATTATAAACCTAACAAGAGATGAAGGCAAGTCGAATTGGTTGGTGAGAAACCAAATATATCACTAAGTTCGGGACTTGGGTACAAACCGAAAGTTAAAATGATGTCCCTGAACATGCACATAAGTTCGAGTATTGATATTATAAACCTAACAAGAGATGAAGGCAAGTCGAATTGGTAAGTAAGAAACCAAAAATATCTCTAAAGTTCGGGACTTGTGCGCAAACCAAAAGTTAATATGATGTCCCTGAACATGCATATAAGTTCGAGTATTGATATTATAAACCTAACAAGAGATGAAGGCAAGTCGAATTGGTTGGTCCAAACCAAAAATATCTCTAAGTTCGGGACTTGTGCGCAAACCAAAAGTTAATATGATGTCCCTGAACATGCATATAAGTTCGAGTATTGATATTATAAACCTAACAAGAGATGAAGGCAAGTCGAATTGGTTGGTCGGAAACCAAAATATCACTAAGTTCGGGACTTGGGTACAAACCGAAAGTTAGAATGATGTCCCTGAACATGCATATAAGTTCGAGTATTGATATTATAAACCTAACAAGAGATGAAGGCAAGTCGATTTGGTTGGTGAGAAACCAAAAATATCACTAAGTTCGGGACTTGGGTACAAACCGAAAGTTAAAATGATGTCCCTGAACATGCATATAAGTTCGAGTATTGATATTATAAACCTAACAAGAGATGAAGGCAAGTCGATTTGGTTGGTGAGAAACCAAAAATATCACTAAGTTCGGGACTTGGGTACAAACCGAAAGTTAAAATGATGTCCCTGAACATGCATATAAGTTCGAGTATTGATATTATAAACCTAACAAGAGATGAAGGCAAGTCGAATTGGTTGGTCCGAAACCAAAAATATCTCTAAAGTTCGGGACTTGTGCGCAAACCGAAAGTTAATATGATGTCCCTGAACATGCATATAAGTTCGAGTATTGATATTATAAACCTAACAAGAGATGAAGGCAAGTCGAATTGGTTGGTCCGAAACCAAAAATATCTCTAAGTTCGGGACTTGGGAGCAAACCGAAAGTTAAAATGATGTCCCTGAACATGCATATAAGTTCGAGTATTGATATTATAAACCTAACAAGAGATGAAGGCAAGTCGAATTGGTTGGTCCAAAACCAAAAATATCACTAAGTTCGGGACTTGTGCGCAAACCGAAAGTTAAAATGATGTCCCTGAACATGCATATAAGTTCGAGTATTGTATTATAAACCTAACAAGAGATGAAGGCAAGTCGAATTGGTTGGTCCGAAACCAAAAATGTCTCTAAGTTCGGGACTTGGGTACAAACCGAAAGTGAATATGATGTCCCTGAACATGCATATAAGTTCGAGTATTGATATTATAAACCTAACAAGAGATGAAGGCAAGTCGAATTGGTTGGTCCGAAACCAAAAATATCTCTAAGTTCGGGACTTGGGTGCAAACCGAAAGTTAAAATGATGTCCCTGAACATGCATATAAGTTCGAGTATTGATATTATAAACCTAACAAGAGATGAAGGCAAGTCGAATTGGTTGGTCGGAAACCAAAAATATCACTAAGTTCGGGACTTGGGTACAAACCGAAAGTTAATATGATGTCCCTGAACATGCATATAAGTTCGAGTATTGATATTATAAACCTAACAAGAGATGAAGGCAAGTCGAATTGGTTGGTGAGAAACCACAAATATCACTAAGTTCGGGACTTGGGTACAAACCGAAAGTTAAAATGATGTCCCTGAACATGCACATAAGTTCGAGTATTGATATTATAAACCTAACAAGAGATGAAGGCAAGTCGATTTGGTTGGTGAGAAACCAAAAATATCACTAAGTTCGGGACTTGGGTACAAACCGAAAGTTAAAATGATGTCCCTGAACATGCATATAAGTTCGAGTATTGATATTATAAACCTAACAAGAGATGAAGGCAAGTCGATTTGGTTGGTGAGAAACCAAAAATATCACTAAGTTCGGGACTTGGGTACAAACCGAAAGTTAAAATGATGTCCCTGAACATGCATATAAGTTCGAGTATTGATATTATAAACCTAACAAGAGATGAAGGCAAGTCGAATTGGTTGGTCCGAAACCAAAAATATCTCTAAGTTCGGGACTTGTGCGCAAACCGAAAGTTAATATGATGTCCCTGAACATGCATATAAGTTCGAGTATTGATATTATAAACCTAACAAGAGATGAAGGCAAGTCGAATTGGTTGGTCCGAAACCAAAAATATCTCTAAGTTCGGGACTTGGGAGCAAACCGAAAGTTAAAATGATGTCCCTGAACATGCATATAAGTTCGAGTATTGATATTATAAACCTAACAAGAGATGAAGGCAAGTCGAATTGGTTGGTCCAAAACCAAAAATATCACTAAGTTCGGGACTTGTGCGCAAACCGAAAGTTAAAATGATGTCCCTGAACATGCATATAAGTTCGAGTATTGATATTATAAACCTAACAAGAGATGAAGGCAAGTCGAATTGGTTGGTCCGAAACCAAAAATGTCTCTAAGTTCGGGACTTGGGTACAAACCGAAAGTGAATATGATGTCCCTGAACATGCATATAAGTTCGAGTATTGATATTATAAACCTAACAAGAGATGAAGGCAAGTCGAATTGGTTGGTCCGAAACCAAAAATATCTCTAAGTTCGGGACTTGGGTGCAAACCGAAAGTTAAAATGATGTCCCTGAACATGCATATAAGTTCGAGTATTGATATTATAAACCTAACAAGAGATGAAGGCAAGTCGAATTGGTTGGTCGGAAACCAAAATATCACTAAGTTCGGGACTTGGGTACAAACCGAAAGTTAATATGATGTCCCTGAACATGCATATAAGTTCGAGTATTGATATTATAAACCTAACAAGAGATGAAGGCAAGTCGAATTGGTTGGTGAGAAACCAAAAATATCACTAAGTTCGGGACTTGGGTACAAACCGAAAGTTAAAATGATGTCCCTGAACATGCACATAAGTTCGAGTATTGATATTATAAACCTAACAAGAGATGAAGGCAAGTCGAATTGGTAAGTAAGAAACCAAAAATATCTCTAAGTTCGGGACTTGTGCGCAAACCAAAAGTTAATATGATGTCCCTGAACATGCATATAAGTTCGAGTATTGATATTATAAACCTAACAAGAGATGAAGGCAAGTCGAATTGGTTGGTCGGAAACCAAAAATATCACTAAGTTCGGGACTTGGGTACAAACCGAAAGTTAGAATGATGTCCCTGAACATGCATATAAGTTCGAGTATTGATATTATAAACCTAACAAGAGATGAAGGCAAGTCGAATTGGTTGGTCCGAAACCAAAAATATCTCTAAGTTCGGGACTTGGGTGCAAACCGAAAGTTAAAATGATGTCCCTGAACATGCATATAAGTTCGAGTATTGATATTATAAACCTAACAAGAGATGAAGGCAAGTCGAATTGGTTGGTCGGAAACCAAAAATATCTCTGAGTTCGGGACTTGGGTGCAAACCGAAAGTTAAAATGATGTCCCTGAACATGCATATAAGTTCGAGTATTGATATTATAAAACTAACAAGAGATGAAGGCAAGTCGAATTGGTTGGTCCAAAACCAAAAATATCTCTAAGTTCGGGACTTGGGTGCAAACCGAAAGTTAAAATGATGTCCCTGAACATGCATATAAGTTCGAGTATTGATATTATAAACCTAACAAGAGATGAAGGCAAGTCGAATTGGTTGGTCCAAAACCAAAAATATCTCTAAGTTCGGGACTTGGGTACAAACCGAAAGTTAAAATGATGTCCCTGAACATGCATATAAGGTCGAGTATTGATATTATAAACCTAACAAGAGATGAAGGCAAGTCGAATTGGTTGTCCGAAACCAAAAATATATACCAAGTGCCTGAAATGTCTATAAACCACACGAAGAACTCTTCACACACAGGTGCGCCTCATAACCTGGTACAATGTATAAGACATTGGTTTCGGGGGATTTATTGAGAAGAAAATTTTTTTCTCTAACTTTGAGTAAAACTGTCTCAGAATACATATTTAACCACGAAAAGTGAACACCGACAGTAAATAGCAAAAGTCACCCGACCATCAAAGTTGTATGGCGGTGTGGGAGAAGAAAATCCAAGGTCGTCTAATGTAGGGACGTAAGACACGAAATCAAAATTTTGGCATAAAATCTAAAATAATCATCAGACAGTGGTCATCCAAGGCATATTAGAGTCGTCTAACGATGCGAAATGCAATAAGCAATGGAGACTTTTTAATGATTTTTTTGGATTTTTGTCAAAATGTACCCTTCACAACTTGGTACAAGTCATAGGACATGGGTACCGGTATGACCGACGGAAGATTTTTGGACAAAAAATTTTTTTGCTCTAACTTTGAGTAAAACGGTGTCAGGATGCATTTTTAAGCATGAAAAGTGATCTCCGACAGTAAATAGCGAAAGTTACCCGACCATCAAAGTTGCATGGCGGTGCAGGAGACGAAAATCCAAGGTCGTCTAATGTAGGGACGTAAGACACGAAATCAAAATTTTGGCATAAAATCTAAAATAATCATCAGACAGTGGTCATCCAAGGCATATTAGAGTCGTCTAACGATGCGAAATGCAATAAGCAATAGCGACTTTTTAATGATTTTTTTGGATTTTTGTCAAAATGTACCCTTCACAACTTGGTACAAGTCATAGGACATGGGTACCGGTATGACCGACGGAAGATTTTTGGACAAAAAATTTTTTTGCTCTAACTTTGAGTAAAACGGTCTCAGGATGCATTATTAATCATGAAAAGTGATCTCCGACAGTAAATAGCGAAAGTTACCCGACCATCAAAGTTGCATGGCGGTGCAGGAGACGAAAATCCAAGGTCGTCTAATGTAGGGACGTAAGACACGAAATCAAAATTTTGGCATAAAATCTAAAATAATCATCAGACAGTGGTCATCCAAGGCATATTAGAGTCGTCTAAACGATGCGAAATGCAATAAGCAATAGCGACTTTTTAATGATTTTTTTGGATTTTTGTCAAAATGTACCCTTCACAACTTGGTACAAGTCATAGGACATGGGTACCGGTATGACCGACGGAAGATTTTTGGACAAAAAAATTTTTTGCTCTAACTTTGAGTAAAACGGTCTCAGGATGCATTATTAATCATGAAAGTGATCTCCGACAGTAAATAGTGAAAGTTACCCGACCATCAAGTTGCATGGCGGTGCAGGAGACGAAAATCCAAGGTCGTCTAATGTAGGGACGTAAGACACGAAATCAAAATTTTGGCATAAAAGCTAAAATAATCATCAGACAGTGGTCATCCAAGGCATATAAGAGTCGTCTAACGATGCTGAATGCATAAGCAATAGCGACTTTTTAAAGATTTTTTTGGATTTTTGTCAAAATGTACCCTTCACAACTTGGTACAAGTCATAGGACATGGGTACCGGTATGACCGACGGAAGATTTTTGGACAAAAAATTTTTTTGCTCTAACTTTGAGTAAAACGGTCTCAGGATGCATTATTAATCATGAAAAGTGATCTCCGACAGTAAATAGCGAAAGTTACCCGACCATCAAAGTTGCATGGCGTGCAGGAGACGAAAATCCAAGGTCGTCTAATGTAGGGACGTAAGACACGAAATCAAAATTTTGGCATAAAATCTAAAATAATCATCAGACAGTGGTCATCCAAGGCATATTAGAGTCGTCTAACGATGCGAAATGCAATAAGCAATAGCGACTTTTTAAAGATTTTTTTTTGGATTTTTGTCAAAATGTACCCTTCACAACTTGGTACAAGTCATAGGACATGGGTACCGGTATGACCGACGGAAGATTTTTGGACAAAAAATTTTTTTGCTCTAACTTTGAGTAAAACGGTCTCAGGATGCATTATTAATCATGAAAAGTGATCTCCGACAGTAAATAGCGAAAGTTACCCGACCATCAAAGTTGCATGGCGGTGCAGGAGACGAAAATCCAAGGTCGTCTAATGTAGGGACGTAAGACACGAAATCAAAATTTTGGCATAAAAGCTAAAATAATCATCAGACAGTGGTCATCCAAGGCATATAAGAGTCGTCTAACGATGCTGAATGCAATAAGCAATAGCGACTTTTTAAAGATTTTTTTGGATTTTTGTCAAATTTACCCTTCACAACTTGGTACAAGTCATAGGACATGGGTACCGGTATGACCGACGGAAGATTTTTGGACAAAAAATTTTTTTGCTCTAACTTTGAGTAAAACGGTCTCAGGATGCATTATTAATCATGAAAAGTGATCTCCGACAGTAAATAGTGAAAGTTACCCGACCATCAAAGTTGCATGGCGGTGCAGGAGACGAAAATCCAAGGTCGTCTAATGTAGGGACGTAAGACACGAAATCAAAATTTTGGCATAAAAGCTAAAATAATCATCAGACAGTGGTCATCCAAGGCATATAAGAGTCGTCTAACGATGCTGAATGCAATAAGCAATAGCGACTTTTTAATGATTTTTTTGGATTTTTGTCAAAATTTACCCTTCACAACTTGGTACACAGTTATGAGACATGGGTACCGGTATGACCGACGGAAGATTTTTTGACAAAAATTTTTTTGACTCTAACTTTGAGTAAAACTGTGTCAGGATGCATTTT
>NW_026060429.1:15000-20000 GCF_943734695.1 Anopheles maculipalpis | reverse complement strand
TTGTAGCACGCGTGCAGCCCAGAACATCTAAGGGCATCACGGACCTGTTATCGCTCAATCTCACCTTGCTAAACACAAGTTGTCCCGCTAAGCAGGGCAAACTAGTGCGACGACCGCCCGTGAAGGCGCCGCCGCCCCGTAACGTCAGGTGTGCCCGGAGGCACACTGCTGACAGCGTTCTAGTTAGCTTGTTTGAGTCGCGTTCGTTATCGGAATTAACCAGACAAATCATTCCACGAACTAAGAACGGCCATGCACCACTACCCTTAAGTTTGAGAAAGAGCTCTTAATCTGTCTTACCTCGATAAGTTCGGACCTGGTAAATTTTCCCGTGTTGAGTCAAATTAAGCCGCAAGCTCCACTTCGTTTTTTTTTTTTTTTTTTATCAAACATGTACGTGTTTATTAACGAATTATAACATAAATACAAAAGGTTACAAAACACGCACTAACACCCTAGCCGGCGGCCTTCCCAAACGGGCGTAACCGTCGGCCGTAATGCGTCTTGACCCAAACACGCGCATGGGCCAGGCGCTTCTCCTATTATTTAATTTTCTCCTTAATTTAAGTTCATTTTTATTTTACATGAATAAAGGCCCGTTGGCCACGAAAATTAACGCGCGGATGTCTCCGCCTCTGTAGTGGCAGCCTCTGCGTCCTCTGACATCACGCCACGTCTGCGATCGGCATCGTCTGTCCGCCGCCGTTGACGAAGCGCTTGTTGTTGGGCCAATCTACTCGCCGTGCTCCCTGACGAGTGATTGGCCGTTGTCGTCCCCTGAGGCCGTTGGTGCCGAAACGTCCTCGGTATCAGCCTGCTCCGGTTGATTGAAGGCGGTTGATTGGTGACTCCACTCAATCGATCGGTTGATAGGTTGCGGCGGCGATCGGCTTCTGCGTGTCGCCTCGCTCGCTCCCGTTCACGCCGATTTGCCCGTCTCCTTTCTACCTCCTCCGCAGTCGGTGGCTCCCTGTCTCGGCGCAGTCTCCCCGGACGAACGGATGGGAGTGTACCCGCTCGCATGCGTTCCCGATACGCCCGCTGCTGCTGGTTTCGCCTCAGCCGTCTACGAAGGAGGACTTCGGCTGAGGGCGGACCAGCGTTGCGTACGTCTCTCCTCGGTTGGGCTACCATAGGACGCGATATGGCAGCCCCTTCGTCCGGGTTGATTGTAGCCAGTCGCTCGTTCCTCTCTCGACGCCGTCTCCGCTGTCCCTCGTTATGCCGCTCGCGACGGGCCTGTCGTCGTGCTGCTTCCTCCCGTTGCGCGGCTGTGTGGATGTCAGCCCTGACCGCCACGTTCTCCGTAGCCTGGTGCTCCAGCCAGCGTAGCTGCAAGAAGCGGCATACTCGCCGTGCCGCTTCTGCTGCTGACTGCCAAGCCTCCGGACTGGTCAACATCCACGGCACCAGCCGTTCGGGAGTAACTGCCTCGCCCTCCTCGTCGACCAGCTGTTGGGTTCTCACATCCGCGAACCGTGGGCACACGAACATAACGTGCTCAGCCGACTCGACCACGTTGTCGGCGCAGAATGGGCAGGTCGGGGCAGAGACGAAACCCATGACGTGCAAGTACTCTCGGAAGAAGCCGTGTCCCGAGAGCACCTGACTCAGGTGGAAATCAACCTCGCCATGTTTCCGACCTACCCAGGCAGTTATGTTCGGCAGGATGCGATGTGCCCAGCGTATGAAACGGCTCGCGGATGGAAGTGCTGCCTCCTCGTCCCATGACGTCTGCCACATCGCCATGGTCGCCGAACGCTCGAGCCTTTTGATCACCTCCTTGTCGATCAACACTCCCCTTCTCAAAGCGTCCTGGTTCCGCTTGTGTCGACGGGCCATCTCCAACACTTGGAGGTGAAGCGGAATCAGCCCCGCCAATACCACCATCGTCGTGTATTTGACGGTTCTGAAGGTTCTCGCCACTCCCTTCGCCAAAGGCCGTTGCAGCTGCTCCAGTTTCCGTCGACACCACTGGAGCTTCACCGCCTCCGCCCAGATGGGTGCCGCGTATCTGACGATGGAGTCCGCAATCCCCGCCAGCAGCCTGCGTTTCGCCATCCCCAGTCCGGCATGGTTTGGCATCATGCCGGTGGCCAGCTTCACCACACGGAGTGCCTTCGTCGTGGCCTTCTCGACGTGTGGCTTCCACGATAGGTGGTCGTGAAGCTGAACCCCGAGGTAGCGAATTGCAGGCTTGGATCGCACCTCCACTCCGTTGATGGATACGGGCACCTCTGGGTGACCCCTTCTGAGACTGGAGATGAGAACAATCTCCGTCTTCTCAGGGGCCAACTGCAGCCGATGTCGCTCCATCCAACCCGAAACAGCTGTAACCGCCTCCTCCGCTACTCCAGCCGCCTCCTCCGGTGTGCACCCTCTCGCCAGTACTGCTAAATCGTCGGCAAAGCCGATGATCGTTGCTCCTTCGGGCAGCTGCACACTCAACACGCCGTCGTACGGGATGTTCCACAGAGTGGGACCGAGGATGGATCCCTGTGGAACTCCTGCCGTTACTCGACGTGTTACCGGGCCGGAGCTCGTGTCGTACGTGAGCTCACGGTCCCGGAAGTACTCCTGCAGGATGCGGCGCAGTCCTGCTGGTACTCCCTTTGCGTGCAGCGCCTCCGCGATGGCCTGCCAGTCCGCCGAGTTGAACGCATTGCGCACATCCAGCGCAACGACGAGTAGACAACGCTTGTCGCGCCGGTTAGTGCGTCCAAAGCTCATGGCAGATCTGGCAGCCTCGACCACCAGTTCAACCGCCTGAAGGGTGGAGCGACCACATCGGAAGCCGAATTGACGCTCGGAAAGCATCGGCTCCGTTGGTCTCTCGATGTGGTCGTTCAAGCGGTTCAGCAGTACTCGCTCGAACACCTTGCCAGGTGTATCCAGTAGCATCACTGGTCGCACGGATGACGGCTCGCCTGGCGGTTTCCCCGGTTTGGGGATGAGGACGAGTTTCGCCTTCTTCCACTGGTCCGGGAAGCGGCCCGCATCCAACAGCTCCTGGTATAACCGGACAAACGTCGACGGGTACGCCCGGATGGCTGCCGTGAGGGCAGCATTGGGCAGTCCGTCCAATCCGGGCGCCTTCCTAGGGTTCAGGCCGGCCGCGATGTCGAGCAACTCCTGCTCAGTAACCGACCTGATACCGACGCCGTCCGGCTCGATGATGGGCCAGTCGACTGGGGGATGGTCCGGGCAGAGAGCGTCCACGATTCGTCCTAGCGTGGACGGATCGTTCTCTCTTGCCACACGGCTGCCACATAGCCGTTTGAGCGCTTCCCCCAGCCACCGACCTGTCTCGTCGTCCTCCAGCTGCTGAATGGATTCAGCGTACCGCTCCTTCTTGCTGGCCAAGATGGCTGACGTCAGCCTACGGCGGGCGTCCTGATGGTGCTCGACGGCCTCGGAGTGGGCCACGCTGCCAGCCAATGCGCTAGATGACCTCTCCCAGGCCAGGCGGCACTCCTCGCGCAGTCGGCCAATTTCCGGCGTCCACCAATACGCCGGTTTTCCGGTGTGGCCGACTACAGGAGAGACTTCCGCCATAGTCTCACTGCACGCCCGGCTCAGGATGCGCGTGAGGCTTTCCGGATCTGTGGCCCTCTCCGAGAAACGAGCTGCCTGCAACGCCAGGCGATACAGCTCGCCGTCAAACTGGCGCGTTTGCCATCTTCGGCCAGCCGCTCGTACTGCCGGTGCTGCCTCCCTCGTTGCTCGCCGACTGATGGCTGTCGGCCGGTCTCCAACTGCGAAGCGGATGTAGCGATGGTCGCTGTACGAGTAAGCCCGCAACAGCCTCCACTCCTGCCTCGGATCCCCAATGAGGTCGGAGCGACTGATGGCCGTGCTGGCGAAGGCGACGTCGACAATGCTCGGGCGAGCGACGCCGTTCCCGAGGAAGGTGGCTTCCCCCCCCAGGTTCAGGACATCGAGCCCGAGCCCCTCCGCCAGTGCCAGTAGCTCCTCTCCTTTGTTGTTGGAGCGTGTACTACCCCAGGCGCTGTTCCACGCGTTAAAATCGCCGACCAAGAGCACGCGGGAAAGCCCTGTAGCCAGCAACTCGATGCGCTCCAAAAGGTCGTCGAATTGGGGCATCCCGAGGCTCGGCGGCGCATAGCAGGCAATGATGGTGATGCCCGCCACGTCAGCCGCCGCGATACCGGAAAAGCCCGTACTCCTTATACGCTGAACTGGATGGGAGTGGCCGCTGACGATGATGGCGACGTGTTTGTCGCAGTCGACCACCCAGTTCGCGTTTCCGTCCGGTACCGAGTAGAGCTCGCACGCAACCAGTACATCCGCCCGCTCCGTTCGCATTGTATGAAGTGCCAGGTCCTGGGCACTTCTGCTCCGGTTCATGTTGAGTTGGAGGACCTGGAGGCTTGAGGCCATCACACGCCCGTCCGTCCTCCTCCTCTGCAGCTGAGCGCGGCAATGCGATGAGGGCCGCCACACCTCATACAGCGTACTTCCTTTTTGCACTGAGCTGCTCGATGACCGCTCTCGCCGCATCTGATGCAGCACTGGCTCCTGTCCACGCCAGTGCAGAAGGCCGCCAAATGGCCTCTTTCGAGACAGCGGAAGCAGCGTCGTTGAGAGGCCGCCAGCCTCGGAACGCGCTCCATCCGGCAGGCGGAATGGTCAATGAGCAGGGCTTGTGTCCTGCCCATGATTGCTTCCGCCTCCGCCCGCGCCAGACGAATGCGAGCTCGTTTGGTGGCGTCCGGCAGCTCCCACATCCTTATGGAGGCCACTGTCGGCTCTTTAGCGAGAGCCCCTCGTAGTGCCTCCTTCAGAGTCTCCTCCTGCGTGAGGTGGTCGACATTGCGGACGATTACCTCCGCCATCTCCGTCAGCACCTTTGCCGTCCCCAGGGCACCGAGGACGCCCTGGATACGTTCGCAGAGCGCTTTAGAGTCGACCTCACGTGTCAGCTCCATCCGGAGGTTCCCCTTCGGCGTACGCTTGCCGATGCGGATAAACTTCTGCAC
>NW_026060429.1:0-10000 GCF_943734695.1 Anopheles maculipalpis | reverse complement strand
ATTAATAATGCATCCTGAGACCGTTTTACTCAAAGTTAGAGCAAAAAAATTTTTTGTCCAAAAATCTTCCGTCGGTCATACCGGTACCCATGTCCTATGACTTGTACCAAGTTGTGAAGGGTACATTTTGACAAAAATCCAAAAAAATCTTTAAAAAGTCGCTATTGCTTATTGCATTCAGCATCGTTAGACGACTCTTATATGCCTTGGATGACCACTGTCTGATGATTATTTTAGCTTTTATGCCAAAATTTTGATTTCGTGTCTTACGTCCCTACATTAGACGACCTTGGATTTTCGTCTCCTGCACCGCCATGCAACTTTGATGGTCGGGTAACTTTCGCTATTTACTGTCGGAGATCACTTTTCATGCTTAAAAATGCATCCTGACACCGTTTTACTCAAAGTTAGAGCAAAAAAATTTTTTGTCCAAAAATCTTCCGTCGGTCATACCGGTACCCATGTCCTATGACTTGTACCAAGTTGTGAAGGGTAAATTTTGACAAAAATCCAAAAAAATCATTAAAAAGTCGCTATTGCTTATTGCATTCAGCATCGTTAGACGACTCTAATATGCCTTGGATGACCACTGTCTGATGATTATTTTAGCTTTTATGCCAAAATTTTGATTTCGTGTCTTACGTCCCTACATTAGACGACCTTGGATTTTCGTCTCCTGCACCGCCATGCAACTTTGATGGTCGGGTAACTTTCGCTATTTACTGTCGGAGATCACTTTTCATGATTAATAATGCATCCTGAGACCGTTTTACTCAAAGTTAGAGCAAAAAAATTTTTTGTCCAAAAATCTTCCGTCGGTCATACCGGTACCCATGTCCTATGACTTGTACCAAGTTGTGAAGGGTAAATTTTGACAAAAATCCAAAAAAATCTTTAAAAAGTCGCTATTGCTTATTGCATTCAGCATCGTTAGACGACTCTTATATGCCTTGGATGACCACTGTCTGATGATTATTTTAGCTTTTATGCCAAAATTTTGATTTCGTGTCTTACGTCCCTACATTAGACGACCTTGGATTTTCGTCTCCTGCACCGCCATGCAACTTTGATGGTCGGGTAACTTTCGCTATTTACTGTCGGAGATCACTTTTCATGCTTAAAAATGCATCCTGACACCGTTTTACTCAAAGTTAGAGCAAAAAAATTTTTTGTCCAAAAATCTTCCGTCGGTCATACCGGTACCCATGTCCTATAACTTGTACCAAGTTGTGAAGGGTAAATTTTGACAAAAATCCAAAAAAATCATTAAAAAGTCGCTATTGCTTATTGCATTCAGCATCGTTAGACGACTCTAATATGCCTTGGATGACCACTGTCTGATGATTATTTTAGATTTTATGCCAAAATTTTGATTTCGTGTCTTACGTCCCTACATTAGACGACCTTGGATTTTCGTCGCCTGCACCGCCATGCAACTTTGATGGTCGGGTGACTTTTGCTATTTACCGTCGGAGATCACTTTTCATGATTAAGAATGCATCCTGAGACCGTTTTACTCAAAGTTAGAGTCAAAAAAATTTTTGTCAAAAAATCTTCCGTCGGTCATACCGGTACCCATGTCCTATGACTTGTACCAAGTTGTGAAGGGTACATTTTGACAAAAATCCAAAAAAATCATTAAAAAGTCGCTATTGCTTATTGCATTTCGCATCGTTAGACGACTCTAATATGCCTTGGATGACCACTGTCTGATGATTATTTTAGCTTTTATGCCAAAATTTTGATTTCGTGTCTTACGTCCCTACATTAGACGACCTTGGATTTTCGTCTCCTGCACCGCCATGCAACTTTGATGGTCGGGTAACTTTCGCTATTTACTGTCGGAGATCACTTTTCATGCTTAAAAATGCATCCTGACACCGTTTTACTCAAAGTTAGAGCAAAAAAATTTTTTGTCCAAAAATCTTCCGTCGGTCATACCGGTACCCATGTCCTATGACTTGTACCAAGTTGTGAAGGGTACATTTTGACAAAAATCCAAAAAAATCATTAAAAAGTCTCCATTGCTTATTGCATTTCGCATCGTTAGACGACTCTAATATGCCTTGGATGACCACTGTCTGATGATTATTTTAGATTTTATGCCAAAATTTTGATTTCGTGTCTTACGTCCCTACATTAGACGACCTTGGATTTTCGTCTCCTGCACCGCCATGCAACTTTGATGGTCGGGTAACTTTCGCTATTTACTGTCGGAGATCACTTTTCATGATTAATAATGCATCCTGAGACCGTTTTACTCAAAGTTAGAGCAAAAAAATTTTTTGTCCAAAAATCTTCCGTCGGTCATACCGGTACCCATGTCCTATGACTTGTACCAAGTTGTGAAGGGTACATTTTGACAAAAATCCAAAAAAATCTTTAAAAAGTCGCTATTGCTTATTGCATTTCGCATCGTTAGACGACTCTAATATGCCTTGGATGACCACTGTCTGATGATTATTTTAGATTTTATGCCAAAATTTTGATTTCGTGTCTTACGTCCCTACATTAGACGACCTTGGATTTTCGTCTCCTGCACCGCCATGCAACTTTGATGGTCGGGTAACTTTCGCTATTTACTGTCGGAGATCACTTTTCATGATTAATAATGCATCCTGAGACCGTTTTACTCAAAGTTAGAGCAAAAAAATTTTTTGTCCAAAAATCTTCCGTCGGTCATACCGGTACCCATGTCCTATGACTTGTACCAAGTTGTGAAGGGTAAATTTTGACAAAAATCCAAAAAAATCATTAAAAAGTCGCTATTGCTTATTGCATTCAGCATCGTTAGACGACTCTTATATGCCTTGGATGACCACTGTCTGATGATTATTTTAGCTTTTATGCCAAAATTTTGATTTCGTGTCTTACGTCCCTACATTAGACGACCTTGGATTTTCGTCTCCTGCACCGCCATGCAACTTTGATGGTCGGGTGACTTTTGCTATTTACCGTCGGAGATCACTTTTCATGATTAAGAATGCATCCTGAGACCGTTTTACTCAAAGTTAGAGCAAAAAAATTTTTTGTCCAAAAATCTTCCGTCGGTCATACCGGTACCCATGTCCTATGACTTGTACCAAGTTGTGAAGGGTACATTTTGACAAAAATCCAAAAAAATCTTTAAAAAGTCGCTATTGCTTATTGCATTCAGCATCGTTAGACGACTCTTATATGCCTTGGATGACCACTGTCTGATGATTATTTTAGCTTTTATGCCAAAATTTTGATTTCGTGTCTTACGTCCCTACATTAGACGACCTTGGATTTTCGTCTCCTGCACCGCCATGCAACTTTGATGGTCGGGTAACTTTCACTATTTACTGTCGGAGATCACTTTTCATGATTAAGAATGCATCCTGAGACCGTTTTACTCAAAGTTAGAGCAAAAAAATTTTTTGTCCAAAAATCTTCCGTCGGTCATACCGGTACCCATGTCCTATGACTTGTACCAAGTTGTGAAGGGTACATTTTGACAAAAATCCAAAAAAATCTTTAAAAAGTCGCTATTGCTTATTGCATTCAGCATCGTTAGACGACTCTTATATGCCTTGGATGACCACTGTCTGATGATTATTTTAGCTTTTATGCCAAAATTTTGATTTCGTGTCTTACGTCCCTACATTAGACGACCTTGGATTTTCGTCTCCTGCACCGCCATGCAACTTTGATGGTCGGGTAACTTTCGCTATTTACTGTCGGAGATCACTTTTCATGATTAATAATGCATCCTGAGACCGTTTTACTCAAAGTTAGAGCAAAAAAATTTTTTGTCCAAAAATCTTCCGTCGGTCATACCGGTACCCATGTCCTATGACTTGTACCAAGTTGTGAAGGGTAAATTTTGACAAAAATCCAAAAAAATCATTAAAAAGTCGCTATTGCTTATTGCATTCAGCATCGTTAGACGACTCTTATATGCCTTGGATGACCACTGTCTGATGATTATTTTAGATTTTATGCCAAAATTTTGATTTCGTGTCTTACGTCCCTACATTAGACGACCTTGGATTTTCGTCTCCTGCACCGCCATGCAACTTTGATGGTCGGGTAACTTTCGCTATTTACTGTCGGAGATCACTTTTCATGATTAATAATGCATCCTGAGACCGTTTTACTCAAAGTTAGAGCAAAAAAATTTTTTGTCCAAAAATCTTCCGTCGGTCATACCGGTACCCATGTCCTATGACTTGTACCAAGTTGTGAAGGGTACATTTTGACAAAAATCCAAAAAAATCTTTAAAAAGTCGCTATTGCTTATTGCATTCAGCATCGTTAGACGACTCTTATATGCCTTGGATGACCACTGTCTGATGATTATTTTAGCTTTTATGCCAAAATTTTGATTTCGTGTCTTACGTCCCTACATTAGACGACCTTGGATTTTCGTCTCCTGCACCGCCATGCAACTTTGATGGTCGGGTAACTTTCGCTATTTACTGTCGGAGATCACTTTTCATGCTTAAAAATGCATCCTGACACCGTTTTACTCAAAGTTAGAGCAAAAAAATTTTTTGTCCAAAAATCTTCCGTCGGTCATACCGGTACCCATGTCCTATGACTTGTACCAAGTTGTGAAGGGTAAATTTTGACAAAAATCCAAAAAAATCATTAAAAAGTCGCTATTGCTTATTGCATTCAGCATCGTTAGACGACTCTAATATGCCTTGGATGACCACTGTCTGATGATTATTTTAGCTTTTATGCCAAAATTTTGATTTCGTGTCTTACGTCCCTACATTAGACGACCTTGGATTTTCGTCTCCTGCACCGCCATGCAACTTTGATGGTCGGGTAACTTTCGCTATTTACTGTCGGAGATCACTTTTCATGATTAATAATGCATCCTGAGACCGTTTTACTCAAAGTTAGAGCAAAAAAATTTTTTGTCCAAAAATCTTCCGTCGGTCATACCGGTACCCATGTCCTATGACTTATACCAAGTTGTGAAGGGTAAATTTTGACAAAAATCCAAAAAAATCATTAAAAAGTCGCTATTGCTTATTGCATTTCGCATCGTTAGACGACTCTAATATGCCTTGGATGACCACTGTCTGATGATTATTTTAGCTTTTATGCCAAAATTTTGATTTCGTGTCTTACGTCCCTACATTAGACGACCTTGGATTTTCGTCTCCTGCACCGCCATGCAACTTTGATGGTCGGGTAACTTTCGCTATTTACTGTCGGAGATCACTTTTCATGATTAATAATGCATCCTGAGACCGTTTTACTCAAAGTTAGAGCAAAAAAATTTTTTGTCCAAAAATCTTCCGTCGGTCATACCGGTACCCATGTCCTATGACTTGTACCAAGTTGTGAAGGGTAAATTTTGACAAAAATCCAAAAAAATCATTAAAAAGTCGCTATTGCTTATTGCATTCAGCATCGTTAGACGACTCTAATATGCCTTGGATGACCACTGTCTGATGATTATTTTAGCTTTTATGCCAAAATTTTGATTTCGTGTCTTACGTCCCTACATTAGACGACCTTGGATTTTCGTCTCCTGCACCGCCATGCAACTTTGATGGTCGGGTAACTTTCGCTATTTACTGTCGGAGATCACTTTTCATGATTAATAATGCATCCTGAGACCGTTTTACTCAAAGTTAGAGCAAAAAAATTTTTTGTCCAAAAATCTTCCGTCGGTCATACCGGTACCCATGTCCTATGACTTGTACCAAGTTGTGAAGGGTACATTTTGACAAAAATCCAAAAAAATCTTTAAAAAGTCGCTATTGCTTATTGCATTCAGCATCGTTAGACGACTCTTATATGCCTTGGATGACCACTGTCTGATGATTATTTTAGCTTTTATGCCAAAATTTTGATTTCGTGTCTTACGTCCCTACATTAGACGACCTTGGATTTTCGTCTCCTGCACCGCCATGCAACTTTGATGGTCGGGTAACTTTCACTATTTACTGTCGGAGATCACTTTTCATGATTAATAATGCATCCTGAGACCGTTTTACTCAAAGTTAGAGCAAAAAAATTTTTTGTCCAAAAATCTTCCGTCGGTCATACCGGTACCCATGTCCTATGACTTGTACCAAGTTGTGAAGGGTACATTTTGACAAAAATCCAAAAAAATCATTAAAAAGTCGCTATTGCTTATTGCATTCAGCATCGTTAGACGACTCTTATATGCCTTGGATGACCACTGTCTGATGATTATTTTAGATTTTATGCCAAAATTTTGATTTCGTGTCTTACGTCCCTACATTAGACGACCTTGGATTTTCGTCTCCTGCACCGCCATGCAACTTTGAGGGTCGGGTGACTTTTGCTATTTACCGTCGGAGTTCACTTTTCATGCTTAAAAATGCATCCTGACACAGTTTTACTCAAAGTTAGAGTCAAAAAAATTTTTGTCAAAAAATCTTCCGTCGGTTATACCGGTACCCATGTCTCATAACTTGTACCAAGTTGTGAAGGGTAAATTTTGACAAAAATCCAAAAAAATCATTAAAAAGTCGCTATTGCTTATTGCATTCAGCATCGTTAGACGACTCTAATATGCCTTGGATGACCACTGTCTGATGATTATTTTAGATTTTATGCCAAAATTTTGATTTCGTGTCTTACGTCCCTACATTAGACGACCTTGGATTTTCGTCGCCTGCACCGCCATGCAACTTTGATGGTCGGGTGACTTTTGCTATTTACCGTCGGAGATCACTTTTCATGATTAAGAATGCATCCTGAGACCGTTTTACTCAAAGTTAGAGCAAAAAAATTTTTTGTCCAAAAATCTTCCGTCGGTCATACCGGTACCCATGTCCTATGACTTGTACCAAGTTGTGAAGGGTACATTTTGACAAAAATCCAAAAAAATCTTTAAAAAGTCGCTATTGCTTATTGCATTCAGCATCGTTAGACGACTCTTATATGCCTTGGATGACCACTGTCTGATGATTATTTTAGCTTTTATGCCAAAATTTTGATTTCGTGTCTTACGTCCCTACATTAGACGACCTTGGATTTTCGTCTCCTGCACCGCCATGCAACTTTGATGGTCGGGTAACTTTCGCTATTTACTGTCGGAGATCACTTTTCATGATTAATAATGCATCCTGAGACCGTTTTACTCAAAGTTAGAGCAAAAAAATTTTTTGTCCAAAAATCTTCCGTCGGTCATACCGGTACCCATGTCCTATGACTTGTACCAAGTTGTGAAGGGTAAATTTTGACAAAAATCCAAAAAAATCATTAAAAAGTCGCTATTGCTTATTGCATTCAGCATCGTTAGACGACTCTTATATGCCTTGGATGACCACTGTCTGATGATTATTTTAGATTTTATGCCAAAATTTTGATTTCGTGTCTTACGTCCCTACATTAGACGACCTTGGATTTTCGTCTCCTGCACCGCCATGCAACTTTGATGGTCGGGTAACTTTCGCTATTTACTGTCGGAGATCACTTTTCATGATTAATAATGCATCCTGAGACCGTTTTACTCAAAGTTAGAGCAAAAAAATTTTTTGTCCAAAAATCTTCCGTCGGTCATACCGGTACCCATGTCCTATGACTTGTACCAAGTTGTGAAGGGTACATTTTGACAAAAATCCAAAAAAATCTTTAAAAAGTCGCTATTGCTTATTGCATTTCGCATCGTTAGACGACTCTAATATGCCTTGGATGACCACTGTCTGATGATTATTTTAGATTTTATGCCAAAATTTTGATTTCGTGTCTTACGTCCCTACATTAGACGACCTTGGATTTTCGTCTCCTGCACCGCCATGCAACTTTGATGGTCGGGTAACTTTCGCTATTTACTGTCGGAGATCACTTTTCATGATTAATAATGCATCCTGAGACCGTTTTACTCAAAGTTAGAGCAAAAAAATTTTTTGTCCAAAAATCTTCCGTCGGTCATACCGGTACCCATGTCCTATGACTTGTACCAAGTTGTGAAGGGTAAATTTTGACAAAAATCCAAAAAAATCATTAAAAAGTCGCTATTGCTTATTGCATTCAGCATCGTTAGACGACTCTTATATGCCTTGGATGACCACTGTCTGATGATTATTTTAGCTTTTATGCCAAAATTTTGATTTCGTGTCTTACGTCCCTACATTAGACGACCTTGGATTTTCGTCTCCTGCACCGCCATGCAACTTTGATGGTCGGGTGACTTTTGCTATTTACCGTCGGAGATCACTTTTCATGATTAAGAATGCATCCTGAGACCGTTTTACTCAAAGTTAGAGCAAAAAAATTTTTTGTCCAAAAATCTTCCGTCGGTCATACCGGTACCCATGTCCTATGACTTGTACCAAGTTGTGAAGGGTACATTTTGACAAAAATCCAAAAAAATCTTTAAAAAGTCGCTATTGCTTATTGCATTCAGCATCGTTAGACGACTCTAATATGCCTTGGATGACCACTGTCTGATGATTATTTTAGATTTTATGCCAAAATTTTGATTTCGTGTCTTACGTCCCTACATTAGACGACCTTGGATTTTCGTCTCCTGCACCGCCATGCAACTTTGATGGTCGGGTAACTTTCGCTATTTACTGTCGGAGATCACTTTTCATGATTAATAATGCATCCTGAGACCGTTTTACTCAAAGTTAGAGCAAAAAAATTTTTTGTCCAAAAATCTTCCGTCGGTCATACCGGTACCCATGTCCTATGACTTGTACCAAGTTGTGAAGGGTACATTTTGACAAAAATCCAAAAAAATCTTTAAAAAGTCGCTATTGCTTATTGCATTTCGCATCGTTAGACGACTCTAATATGCCTTGGATGACCACTGTCTGATGATTATTTTAGATTTTATGCCAAAATTTTGATTTCGTGTCTTACGTCCCTACATTAGACGACCTTGGATTTTCGTCTCCTGCACCGCCATGCAACTTTGATGGTCGGGTAACTTTCGCTATTTACTGTCGGAGATCACTTTTCATGATTAATAATGCATCCTGAGACCGTTTTACTCAAAGTTAGAGCAAAAAAATTTTTTGTCCAAAAATCTTCCGTCGGTCATACCGGTACCCATGTCCTATGACTTGTACCAAGTTGTGAAGGGTAAATTTTGACAAAAATCCAAAAAAATCATTAAAAAGTCGCTATTGCTTATTGCATTCAGCATCGTTAGACGACTCTTATATGCCTTGGATGACCACTGTCTGATGATTATTTTAGCTTTTATGCCAAAATTTTGATTTCGTGTCTTACGTCCCTACATTAGACGACCTTGGATTTTCGTCGCCTGCACCGCCATGCAACTTTGATGGTCGGGTGACTTTTGCTATTTACCGTCGGAGATCACTTTTCATGATTAAGAATGCATCCTGAGACCGTTTTACTCAAAGTTAGAGCAAAAAAATTTTTTGTCCAAAAATCTTCCGTCGGTCATACCGGTACCCATGTCCTATGACTTGTACCAAGTTGTGAAGGGTACATTTTGACAAAAATCCAAAAAAATCTTTAAAAAGTCGCTATTGCTTATTGCATTCAGCATCGTTAGACGACTCTTATATGCCTTGGATGACCACTGTCTGATGATTATTTTAGCTTTTATGCCAAAATTTTGATTTCGTGTCTTACGTCCCTACATTAGACGACCTTGGATTTTCGTCTCCTGCACCGCCATGCAACTTTGATGGTCGGGTAACTTTCACTATTTACTGTCGGAGATCACTTTTCATGATTAATAATGCATCCTGAGACCGTTTTACTCAAAGTTAGAGCAAAAAAATTTTTTGTCCAAAAATCTTCCGTCGGTCATACCGGTACCCATGTCCTATGACTTGTACCAAGTTGTGAAGGGTACATTTTGACAAAAATCCAAAAAAATCATTAAAAAGTCGCTATTGCTTATTGCATTCAGCATCGTTAGACGACTCTTATATGCCTTGGATGACCACTGTCTGATGATTATTTTAGATTTTATGCCAAAATTTTGATTTCGTGTCTTACGTCCCTACATTAGACGACCTTGGATTTTCGTCTCCTGCACCGCCATGCAACTTTGAGG
>NW_026060428.1:15000-23592 GCF_943734695.1 Anopheles maculipalpis | reverse complement strand
AAATGATGTCCTGAACATGCATATAAGTTCGAGTATTGATATTATAAACCTAACAAGCGATGAAGGCAAGTCGAATTGGTTGGTCGGAAACCAAAATATCACTAAGTTCGGGACTTGGGTACAAACCGAAAGTTAATATGATGTCCCTGAACATGCATATAAGTTCGAGTATTGATATTATAAACCTAACAAGAGATGAAGGCAAGTCGAATTGGTTGGTCCAAAACCAAAAATATCTCTAAGTTCGGGACTTGGGTGCAAACCGAAAGTTAAAATGATGTTCCTGAACATGCATATAAGTTCGAGTATTGATATTATAAACCTAACAAGAGATGAAGGCAAGTCGAATTGGTTGGTCGGAAACCAAAAATATCACTAAGTTCGGGACTTGGGTACAAACCGAAAGTTAATATGATGTCCCTGAACATGCATATAAGTTCGAGTATTGATATTATAAACCTAACAAGAGATGAAGGCAAGTCGAATTGGTTGGTTGGAAACCAAAAATATCACTAAGTTCGGGACTTGGGTACAAACCGAAAGTTAAATGATGTCCCTGAACATGCATATAAGTTCGAGTATTGATATTATAAACCTAACAAGCGATGAAGGCAAGTCGAATTGGTTGGTCGGAAACCAAAAATATCACTAAGTTCGGGACTTGGGTACAAACCGAAAGTTAATATGATGTCCCTGAACATGCATATAAGTTCGAGTATTGATATTATAAACCTAACAAGAGATGAAGGCAAGTCGAATTGGTTGGTCCAAAACCAAAAATATCTCTAAGTTCGGGACTTGGGTGCAAACCGAAAGTGAATATGATGTCCCTGAACATGCATATAAGTTCGAGTATTGATATTATAAACCTAACAAGAGATGAAGGCAAGTCGAATTGGTAAGTAAGAAACCAAAAATATCTCTAAGTTCGGGACTTGGGTGCAAACCGAAAGTTAAAATGATGTCCCTGAACATGCATATAAGTTCGAGTATTGATATTATAAACCTAACAAGAGATGAAGGCAAGTCGAATTGGTAAGTAAGAAACCAAAAATATCTCTAAGTTCGGGACTTGGGTGCAAACCGAAAGTTAAAATGATGTCCCTGAACATGCATATAAGTTCGAGTATTGATATATAAACCTAACAAGAGATGAAGGCAAGTCGAATTGGTAAGTAAGAAACCAAAAATATCTCTAAGTTCGGGACTTGGGTGCAAACCGAAAGTTAAAATGATGTCCCTGAACATGCATATAAGTTTCGAGTATTGATATTATAAACCTAACAAGAGATGAAGGCAAGTCGAATTGGTAAGTAAGAAACCAAAAATATCACTAAGTTCGGGACTTGGGTGCAAACCGAAAGTTAAAATGATGTCCCTGAACATGCATATAAGTTCGAGTATTGATATTATAAACCTAACAAGAGATGAAGGCAAGTCGAATTGGTAAGTAAGAAACCAAAAATATCTCTAAGTTCGGGACTTGGGTGCAAACCGAAAGTTAATATGATGTCCCTTGAACATGCATATAAGTTCGAGTAATTGATATTATAAACCTAACAAGAGATGAAGGCAAGTCGAATTGGTTGGTCCAAAACCAAAAATATCTCTAAGTTCGGGACTTGGGTGCAAACCGAAAGTTAAAATGATGTCCCTGAACATGCATATAAGTTCGAGTATTGATATTATAAACCTAACAAGAGATGAAGGCAAGTCGAATTGGTTGGTAAGAAACCAAAAATATCACTAAGTTCGGGACTTGGGTGCAAACCGAAAGTGAATATGATGTCCCTGAACATGCATATAAGTTCGAGTATTGATATTATAAACCTAACAAGAGATGAAGGCAAGTCGAATTGGTAAGTAAGAAACCAAAAATATCTCTAAGTTCGGGACTTGGGTGCAAACCGAAAGTTAAAATGATGTCCCTGAACATGCATATAAGTTCGAGTATTGATATTATAAACCTAACAAGAGATGAAGGCAAGTCGAATTGGTAAGTAAGAAACCAAAAATATCTCTAAGTTCGGGACTTGGGTGCAAACCGAAAGTTAAAATGATGTCCCTGAACATGCATATAAGTTCGAGTATTGATATTATAAACCTAACAAGAGATGAAGGCAAGTCGAATTGGTAAGTAAGAAACCAAAAATATCTCTAAGTTCGGGACTTGGGTGCAAACCGAAAGTTAAAATGATGTCCCTGAACATGCATATAAGTTCGAGTATTGATATTATAAACCTAACAAGAGATGAAGGCAAGTCGAATTGGTAAGTAAGAAACCAAAAATATCACTAAGTTCGGGACTTGGGTGCAAACCGAAAGTTAAAATGATGTCCCTGAACATGCATATAAGTTCGAGTATTGATATTATAAACTAACAAGAGATGAAGGCAAGTCGAATTGGTAAGTAAGAAACCAAAAATATCTCTAAGTTCGGGACTTGGGTGCAAACCGAAAGTTAATATGATGTCCCTGAACATGCATATAAGTTCGAGTATTGATATTATAAACCTAACAAGAGATGAAGGCAAGTCGAATTGGTTGGTCCAAACCAAAAATATCTCTAAGTTCGGGACTTGGGTGCAAACCGAAAGTTAAAATGATGTCCCTGAACATGCATATAAGTTCGAGTATTGATATTATAAACCTAACAAGAGATGAAGGCAAGTCGAATTGGTTGGTAGAAACCAAAAATATCACTAAGTTCGGGACTTGGGTGCAAACCGAAAGTGAATATGATGTCCCTGAACATGCATATAAGTTCGAGTATTGATATTATAAACCTAACAAGAGATGAAGGCAAGTCGAATTGGTAAGTAAGAAACCAAAAATAACTCTAAGTTCGGGACTTGGGTGCAAAACCGAAAGTTAAAATGATGTCCCTGAACATGCATATAAGTTCGAGTATTGATATTATAAACCTAACAAGAGATGAAGGCAAGTCGAATTGGTTGGTAAGAAACCAAAAATATCACTAAGTTCGGGACTTGGGTGCAAACCGAAAGTGAATATGATGTCCCTGAACATGCATATAAGTTCGAGTATTGATATTATAAACCTAACAAGAGATGAAGTCAAGTCGAATTGGTAAGTAAGAAACCAAAAATATCTCTAAGTTCGGGACTTGGGTACAAACCGAAAGTTAATATGGTCCCTGAACATGCATATAAGTTCGAGTATTGATATTATAACCTAACAAGAGATGAAGGCAGTCGAATTGGTTGGTTGGAAACCAAAAATATCACTAAGTTCGGGACGTGGTACAAACCGAAAGTTAAAATGATGTCCCTGAACATGCATATAAGTTCGAGTATTGATATTATAAACCTAACAAGCGATGAAGGCAAGTCGAATTGGTTGGTCGGAAACCAAAAATATCACTAAGTTCGGGACTTGGGTACAAACCGAAAGTTAATATGATGTCCCTGAACATGCATATAAGTTCGAGTATTGATATTATAAACCTAACAAGAGATGAAGGCAAGTCGAATTGGTTGGTCCAAAACCAAAAATATCTCTAAGTTCGGGACTTGGGTGCAAACCGAAAGTTAAAATGATGTTCCTGAACATGCATATAAGTTCGAGTATTGATATTATAAACCTAACAAGAGATGAAGGCAAGTCGAATTGGTTGGTCGGAAACCAAAAATATCACTAAGTTCGGGACTTGGGTACAAACCGAAAGTTAATATGATGTCCCTGAACATGCATATAAGTTCGAGTATTGATATTATAAACCTAACAAGAGATGAAGGCAAGTCGAATTGGTTGGTTGGAAACCAAAAATATCACTAAGTTCGGGACTTGGGTACAAACCGAAAGTTAAAATGATGTCCCTGAACATGCATATAAGTTCGAGTATTGATATTATAAACCTAACAAGCGATGAAGGCAAGTCGAATTGGTTGGTCGGAAACCAAAAATATCACTAAGTTCGGGACTTGGGTACAAACCGAAAGTTAATATGATGTCCCTGAACATGCATATAAGTTCGAGTATTGATATTATAAACCTAACAAGAGATGAAGGCAAGTCGAATTGGTTGGTCCAAAACCAAAAATATCTCTAAGTTCGGGACTTGGGTGCAAACCGAAAGTTAAAATGATGTCCCTGAACATGCATATAAGAGTTCGAGTATTGATATTATAAACCTAAACAAGAGATGAAGGCAAGTCGAATTGGTTGGTAAGAAACCAAAAATATATACCAAGTGCCTGAAATGTCTATAAACCACACGAAGAACTCTTCACACACAGGTGCGCCTCATAACCTGGTACAATGTATAAGACATTGGTTTCGGGGGATTTTTTGAGAAGAAAATTTTTTTCTCTAACTTTGAGTAAACTGTCTCAGAATACATATTTAACCACGAAAAGTGAACACCGGACAAGTAAAATAGCAAAAATCACCCGACCATCAAAGTTGTATGGCGGTGTGGGAGAAGAAAATCCAAGGTCGTCTAATGTAGGGACGTAAGACACGAAATCAAAATTTTGGCATAAAATCTAAATAATCATCAGACAGTGGTCATCCAAGGCATATAAGAGTCGTCTAACGATGCTGAATGCAATAAGCAATAGCGACTTTTTAAAGATTTTTTTGGATTTTGTCAAAATGTACCCTTCACAACTTGGTACAAGTCATAGGACATGGGTACCGGTATGACCGACGGAAGATTTTTGGACAAAAATTTTTTTGCTCTAACTTTGAGTAAAACGGTCTCAGGATGCATTATTAATCATGAAAAGTGATCTCCGACAGTAAATAGCGAAAGTTACCCGACCATCAAAGTTGCATGGCGGTGCAGGAGACGAAAATCCAAGGTCGTCTAATGTAGGGACGTAAGACACGAAATCAAAATTTTGGCATAAAAGCTAAAATAATCATCAGACAGTGGTCATCCAAGGCATATTAGAGTCGTCTAACGATGCTGAATGCAATAAGCAATAGCGACTTTTTAATGATTTTTTTGGATTTTTGTCAAAATGTACCCTTCACAACTTGGTACAAGTCATAGGACATGGGTACCGGTATGACCGACGGAAGATTTTTGGACAAAAAATTTTTTTACTCTAACTTTGAGTAAAACGGTGTCAGGATGCATTATTAATCACGAAAAGTGATCTCCGACAGTAAATAGCGAAAGTTACCCGACCATCAAAGTTGCATGGCGGTGTAGGAGACGAAAGTCCAAGGTCGTCTAATGTAGGGACGTAAGACACGAAATCAAAATTTTGGCATAAAATCTAAAATAATCATCAGACAGTGGTCATCCAAGGCATATAAGAGTCGTCTAACGATGCTGAATGCAATAAGCAATAGCGACTTTTTAATGATTTTTTTGGATTTTTGTCAAAATGTACCCTTCACAACTTGGTACAAGTCATAGGACATGGGTACCGGTATGACCGACGGAAGATTTTTGGACAAAAAATTTTTTTGCTCTAACTTTGAGTAAAACGGTCTCAGGATGCATTATTAATCATGAAAAGTGATCTCCGACAGTAAATAGCGAAAGTTACCCGACCATCAAAGTTGCATGGCGGTGCAGGAGACGAAAATCCTAAGGTCGTCTAATGTAGGGACGTAAGACACGAAATCAAAATTTTGGCATAAAAGCTTAAGTAATCATCAGACAGTGGTCATCCAAGGCATATAAGAGTCGTCTAACGATGCTGAATGCAATAAGCAATAGCGACTTTTTAATGATTTTTTTGGATTTTTGTCAAAATTTACCCTTCACAACTTGGTACAAGTTATAGGACATGGGTATCGGTATGACCGACGGAAGATTTTTTGACAAAATTTTTTTGACTCTAACTTTGAGTAAAACTGTGTCAGGATGCTTTTTTAAGCATGAAAAGTGATCTCCGACGGTAAATAGCAAAAGTCACCCGACCATCAAAGTTGCATGGCGGTGCAGGAGACGAAAATCCAAGGTCGTCTAATGTAGGGACGTAAGACACGAAATCAAAATTTTGGCATAAAAGCTAAAATAATCATCAGACAGTGGTCATCCAAGGCATATTAGAGTCGTCTAACGATGCTGAATGCAATAAGCAATAGCGACTTTTTAATGATTTTTTTGGATTTTTGTCAAAATTTACCCTTCACAACTTGGTACAAGTCATAGGACATGGGTACCGGTATGACCGACGGAAGATTTTTGGACAAAAAATTTTTTTGCTCTAACTTTGAGTAAAACGGTCTCAGGATGCATTATTAATCACGAAAAGTGATCTCCGACCGTAAATAGCGAAAGTTACCCGACCATCAAAGTTGCATGGCGGTGTGGGAGAAGAAAATCCAAGGTCGTCTAATGTAGGGACGTAAGACACGAAATCAAAATTTTGGCATAAAAGCTAAAATAATCATCAGACAGTGGTCATCCAAGGCATATAAGAGTCGTCTAACGATGCTGAATGCAATAAGCAATAGCGACTTTTTAATGATTTTTTTGGATTTTTGTCAAAATGTACCCTTCACAACTTGGTACAAGTCATAGGACATGGGTACCGGTATGACCGACGGAAGATTTTTGGACAAAAAATTTTTTTGCTCTAACTTTGAGTAAAACGGTGTCAGGATGCATTATTAATCACGAAAAGTGATCTCCGACAGTAAATAGCGAAAGTTACCCGACCATCAAAGTTGTATGGCGGTGTGGGAGAAGAAAATCCAAGGTCGTCTAATGTAGGGACGTAAGACACGAAATCAAAATTTTGGCATAAAAGCTAAAATAATCATCAGACAGTGGTCATCCAAGGCATATAAGAGTCGTCTAACGATGCTGAATGCAATAAGCAATAGCGACTTTTTAATGATTTTTTTGGATTTTTGTCAAAATGTACCCTTCACAACTTGGTACAAGTCATAGGACATGGGTACCGGTATGACCGACGGAAGATTTTTGGACAAAAAATTTTTTTGCTCTAACTTTGAGTAAAACGGTCTCAGGATGCATTATTAATCATGAAAAGTGATCTCCGACATTAAATAGCGAAAGTTACCCGACCATCAAAGTTGCATGGCGGTGCAGGAGACGAAAATCCAAGGTCGTCTAATGTAGGGACGTAAGACACGAAATCAAAATTTTGGCATAAAAGCTTAAGTAATCATCAGACAGTGGTCATCCAAGGCATATAAGAGTCATCTAACGATGCTGAATGCAATAAGCAATAGCGACTTTTTAATGATTTTTTTGGATTTTTGTCAAAATGTACCCTTCACAACTTGGTACAAGTCATAGGACATGGGTACCGGTATGACCGACGGAAGATTTTTGGACAAAAAATTTTTTTGCTCTAACTTTGAGTAAAACGGTCTCAGGATGCATTATTAATCATGAAAAGTGATCTCCGACAGTAAATAGCGAAAGTTACCCGACCATCAAAGTTTCATGGCGGTGCAGGAGACGAAAATCCAAGGTCGTCTAATGTAGGGACGTAAGACACGAAATCAAAATTTTGGCATAAAATCTAAAATAATCATCAGACAGTGGTCATCCAAGGCATATAAGAGTCGTCTAACGATGCTGAATGCAATAAGCAATAGCGACTTTTTAAAGATTTTTTTGGATTTTTGTCAAAATGTACCCTTCACAACTTGGTACAAGTCATAGGACATGGGTACCGGTATGACCGACGGAAGATTTTTGGACAAAAAATTTTTTTGCTCTAACTTTGAGTAAAACGGTCTCAGGAGTGCATTATTAATCATGAAAAGTGATCTCCGACAGTAAATAGCGAAAGTTACCCGACCATCAAAGTTGCATGGCGGTGCAGGAGACGAAAATCCAAGGTCGTCTAATGTAGGGACGTAAGACACGAAATCAAAATTTTGGCATAAAAGCTAAAATAATCATCAGACAGTGGTCATCCAAGGCATATAAGAGTCGTCTAACGATGCTGAATGCAATAAGCAATAGCGACTTTTTAATGATTTTTTTGGATTTTTGTCAAAATGTACCCTTCACAACTTGGTACAAGTCATAGGACATGGGTACCGGTATGACCGACGGAAGATTTTTGGACAAAAAATTTTTTTGCTCTAACTTTGAGTAAAACGGTCTCAGGATGCATTATTAATCATGAAAAGTGATCTCCGACATTAAATAGCGAAAGTTACCCGACCATCAAAGTTGCATGGCGGTGCAGGAGACGAAAATCCAAGGTCGTCTAATGTAGGGACGTAAGACACGAAATCAAAATTTTGGCATAAAAGCTTAAGTAATCATCAGACAGTGGTCATCCAAGGCATATAAGAGTCGTCTAACGATGCTGAATGCAATAAGCAATAGCGACTTTTTAATGATTTTTTTGGATTTTTGTCAAAATTTACCCTTCACAACTTGGTACAAGTTATAGGACATGGGTATCGGTATGACCGACGGAAGATTTTTTGACAAAAATTTTTTTGACTCTAACTTTGAGTAAAACTGTGTCAGGATGCATTTTTAAGCATGAAAAGTGATCTCCGACGGTAAATAGCAAAAGTCACCCGACCCTCAAAGTTGTATGGCGATGTAGGAGAAAAAATTTCCGAGGTCGTTTAATTTTGGGATGGATAAAAATGGTCACTTGTGGTAAA
>NW_026060428.1:0-5000 GCF_943734695.1 Anopheles maculipalpis | reverse complement strand
AAACCGAAAGTGAATATGATGTCCCTGAACATGCATATAAGTTCGAGTATTGATATTATAAACCTAACAAGAGATGAAGGCAAGTCGAATTGGTAAGTAAGAAACCAAAAATATCTCTAAGTTCGGGACTTGGGTGCAAACCGAAAGTTAAAATGATGTCCCTGAACATGCATATAAGTTCGAGTATTGATATTATAAACCTAACAAGAGATGAAGGCAAGTCGAATTGGTAAGTAAGAAACCAAAAATATCTCTAAGTTCGGGACTTGGGTGCAAACCGAAAGTTAAAATGATGTCCCTGAACATGCATATAAGTTCGAGTATTGATATTATAAACCTAACAAGAGATGAAGGCAAGTCGAATTGGTAAGTAAGAAACCAAAAATATCTCTAAGTTCGGGACTTGGGTGCAAACCGAAAGTTAAAATGATGTCCCTGAACATGCATATAAGTTCGAGTATTGATATTATAAACCTAACAAGAGATGAAGGCAAGTCGAATTGGTAAGTAAGAAACCAAAAATATCACTAAGTTCGGGACTTGGGTGCAAACCGAAAGTTAAAATGATGTCCCTGAACATGCATATAAGTTCGAGTATTGATATTATAAACCTAACAAGAGATGAAGGCAAGTCGAATTGGTAAGTAAGAAACCAAAAATATCTCTAAGTTCGGGACTTGGGTGCAAACCGAAAGTTAATATGATGTCCCTGAACATGCATATAAGTTCGAGTATTGATATTATAAACCTAACAAGAGATGAAGGCAAGTCGAATTGGTTGGTCCAAAACCAAAAATATCTCTAAGTTCGGGACTTGGGTGCAAACCGAAAGTTAAAATGATGTCCCTGAACATGCATATAAGTTCGAGTATTGATATTATAAACCTAACAAGAGATGAAGGCAAGTCGAATTGGTTGGTAAGAAACCAAAAATATCACTAAGTTCGGGACTTGGGTGCAAACCGAAAGTGAATATGATGTCCCTGAACATGCATATAAGTTCGAGTATTGATATTATAAACCTAACAAGAGATGAAGGCAAGTCGAATTGGTAAGTAAGAAACCAAAAATATCTCTAAGTTCGGGACTTGGGTGCAAACCGAAAGTTAAAATGATGTCCCTGAACATGCATATAAGTTCGAGTATTGATATTATAAACCTAACAAGAGATGAAGGCAAGTCGAATTGGTTGGTAAGAAACCAAAAATATCACTAAGTTCGGGACTTGGGTGCAAACCGAAAGTGAATATGATGTCCCTGAACATGCATATAAGTTCGAGTATTGATATTATAAACCTAACAAGAGATGAAGGCAAGTCGAATTGGTAAGTAAGAAACCAAAAATATCTCTAAGTTCGGGACTTGGGTACAAACCGAAAGTTAATATGATGTCCCTGAACATGCATATAAGTTCGAGTATTGATATTATAAACCTAACAAGAGATGAAGGCAAGTCGAATTGGTTGGTTGGAAACCAAAAATATCACTAAGTTCGGGACTTGGGTACAAACCGAAAGTTAAAATGATGTCCCTGAACATGCATATAAGTTCGAGTATTGATATTATAAACCTAACAAGCGATGAAGGCAAGTCGAATTGGTTGGTCGGAAACCAAAAATATCACTAAGTTCGGGACTTGGGTACAAACCGAAAGTTAATATGATGTCCCTGAACATGCATATAAGTTCGAGTATTGATATTATAAACCTAACAAGAGATGAAGGCAAGTCGAATTGGTTGGTCCAAAACCAAAAATATCTCTAAGTTCGGGACTTGGGTGCAAACCGAAAGTTAAAATGATGTTCCTGAACATGCATATAAGTTCGAGTATTGATATTATAAACCTAACAAGAGATGAAGGCAAGTCGAATTGGTTGGTCGGAAACCAAAAATATCACTAAGTTCGGGACTTGGGTACAAACCGAAAGTTAATATGATGTCCCTGAACATGCATATAAGTTCGAGTATTGATATTATAAACCTAACAAGAGATGAAGGCAAGTCGAATTGGTTGGTTGGAAACCAAAAATATCACTAAGTTCGGGACTTGGGTACAAACCGAAAGTTAAAATGATGTCCCTGAACATGCATATAAGTTCGAGTATTGATATTATAAACCTAACAAGCGATGAAGGCAAGTCGAATTGGTTGGTCGGAAACCAAAAATATCACTAAGTTCGGGACTTGGGTACAAACCGAAAGTTAATATGATGTCCCTGAACATGCATATAAGTTCGAGTATTGATATTATAAACCTAACAAGAGATGAAGGCAAGTCGAATTGGTTGGTCCAAAACCAAAAATATCTCTAAGTTCGGGACTTGGGTGCAAACCGAAAGTTAATATGATGTCCCTGAACATGCATATAAGTTCGAGTATTGATATTATAAACCTAACAAGAGATGAAGGCAAGTCGAATTGGTAAGTAAGAAACCAAAAATATCTCTAAGTTCGGGACTTGGGTGCAAACCGAAAGTTAAAATGATGTCCCTGAACATGCATATAAGTTCGAGTATTGATATTATAAACCTAACAAGAGATGAAGGCAAGTCGAATTGGTAAGTAAGAAACCAAAAATATCTCTAAGTTCGGGACTTGGGTGCAAACCGAAAGTTAAAATGATGTCCCTGAACATGCATATAAGTTCGAGTATTGATATTATAAACCTAACAAGAGATGAAGGCAAGTCGAATTGGTAAGTAAGAAACCAAAAATATCTCTAAGTTCGGGACTTGGGTGCAAACCGAAAGTTAAAATGATGTCCCTGAACATGCATATAAGTTCGAGTATTGATATTATAAACCTAACAAGAGATGAAGGCAAGTCGAATTGGTAAGTAAGAAACCAAAAATATCACTAAGTTCGGGACTTGGGTGCAAACCGAAAGTTAAAATGATGTCCCTGAACATGCATATAAGTTCGAGTATTGATATTATAAACCTAACAAGAGATGAAGGCAAGTCGAATTGGTAAGTAAGAAACCAAAAATATCTCTAAGTTCGGGACTTGGGTGCAAACCGAAAGTTAATATGATGTCCCTGAACATGCATATAAGTTCGAGTATTGATATTATAAACCTAACAAGAGATGAAGGCAAGTCGAATTGGTTGGTCCAAAACCAAAAATATCTCTAAGTTCGGGACTTGGGTGCAAACCGAAAGTTAAAATGATGTCCCTGAACATGCATATAAGTTCGAGTATTGATATTATAAACCTAACAAGAGATGAAGGCAAGTCGAATTGGTTGGTAAGAAACCAAAAATATCACTAAGTTCGGGACTTGGGTGCAAACCGAAAGTGAATATGATGTCCCTGAACATGCATATAAGTTCGAGTATTGATATTATAAACCTAACAAGAGATGAAGGCAAGTCGAATTGGTAAGTAAGAAACCAAAAATATCTCTAAGTTCGGGACTTGGGTGCAAACCGAAAGTTAAAATGATGTCCCTGAACATGCATATAAGTTCGAGTATTGATATTATAAACCTAACAAGAGATGAAGGCAAGTCGAATTGGTAAGTAAGAAACCAAAAATATCTCTAAGTTCGGGACTTGGGTGCAAACCGAAAGTTAAAATGATGTCCCTGAACATGCATATAAGTTCGAGTATTGATATTATAAACCTAACAAGAGATGAAGGCAAGTCGAATTGGTAAGTAAGAAACCAAAAATATCTCTAAGTTCGGGACTTGGGTGCAAACCGAAAGTTAAAATGATGTCCCTGAACATGCATATAAGTTCGAGTATTGATATTATAAACCTAACAAGAGATGAAGGCAAGTCGAATTGGTAAGTAAGAAACCAAAAATATCACTAAGTTCGGGACTTGGGTGCAAACCGAAAGTTAAAATGATGTCCCTGAACATGCATATAAGTTCGAGTATTGATATTATAAACCTAACAAGAGATGAAGGCAAGTCGAATTGGTAAGTAAGAAACCAAAAATATCTCTAAGTTCGGGACTTGGGTGCAAACCGAAAGTTAATATGATGTCCCTGAACATGCATATAAGTTCGAGTATTGATATTATAAACCTAACAAGAGATGAAGGCAAGTCGAATTGGTTGGTCCAAAACCAAAAATATCTCTAAGTTCGGGACTTGGGTGCAAACCGAAAGTTAAAATGATGTCCCTGAACATGCATATAAGTTCGAGTATTGATATTATAAACCTAACAAGAGATGAAGGCAAGTCGAATTGGTTGGTAAGAAACCAAAAATATCACTAAGTTCGGGACTTGGGTGCAAACCGAAAGTGAATATGATGTCCTCTGAACATGCATATAAGTTCGAGTATTGATATTATAAACCTAACAAGAGATGAAGGCAAGTCGAATTGGTAAGTAAGAAACCAAAAATATCTCTAAGTTCGGGACTTGGGTGCAAACCGAAAGTTAAAATGATGTCCCTGAACATGCATATAAGTTCGAGTATTGATATTATAAACCTAACAAGAGATGAAGGCAAGTCGAATTGGTTGGTAAGAAACCAAAAATATCACTAAGTTCGGGACTTGGGTGCAAACCGAAAGTGAATATGATGTCCCTGAACATGCATATAAGTTCGAGTATTGATATTATAAACCTAACAAGAGATGAAGGCAAGTCGAATTGGTAAGTAAGAAACCAAAAATATCTCTAAGTTCGGGACTTGGGTACAAACCGAAAGTTAATATGATGTCCCTGAACATGCATATAAGTTCGAGTATTGATATTATAAACCTAACAAGAGATGAAGGCAAGTCGAATTGGTTGGTTGGAAACCAAAAATATCACTAAGTTCGGGACTTGGGTACAAACCGAAAGTTAAAATGATGTCCCTGAACATGCATATAAGTTCGAGTATTGATATTATAAACCTAACAAGCGATGAAGGCAAGTCGAATTGGTTGGTCGGAAACCAAAAATATCACTAAGTTCGGGACTTGGGTACAAACCGAAAGTTAATATGATGTCCCTGAACATGCATATAAGTTCGAGTATTGATATTATAAACCTAA
>NW_026060427.1:12500-23751 GCF_943734695.1 Anopheles maculipalpis | reverse complement strand
ATTGCATTCAGCATCGTTAGACGACTCTTATATGCCTTGGATGACCACTGTCTGATGATTATTTTAGCTTTTATGCCAAAATTTTGATTTCGTGTCTTACGTCCCTACATTAGACGACCTTGGATTTTCGTCTCCTGCACCGCCATGCAACTTTGATGGTCGGGTAACTTTCGCTATTTACTGTCGGAGATCACTTTTCATGATTAATAATGGCATCCTGAGACAGTTTTACTCAAAGTTAGAGCAAAAAATTTTGTCCAAAAATCTTCCGTCGGTCATACCGGTACCCATGTCCTATGACTTGTACCAAGTTGTGAAGGGTACATTTTGACAAAAATCCAAAAAAATCTTTAAAAAGTCGCTATTGCTTATTGCATTCAGCATCGTTAGACGACTCTTATATGCCTTGGATGACCACTGTCTGATGATTATTTTAGATTTTATGCCAAAATTTTGATTTCGTGTCTTACGTCCCTACATTAGACGACCTTGGATTTTCGTCTCCTGCACCGCCATGAAACTTTGATGGTCGGGTAACTTTCGCTATTTACTGTCGGAGATCACTTTTCATGATTAATAATGCATCCTGAGACCGTTTTACTCAAAGTTAGAGCAAAAAAATTTTTTGTCCAAAAATCTTCCGTCGGTCATACCGGTACCCATGTCCTATGACTTGTACCAAGTTGTGAAGGGTACATTTTGACAAAAATCCAAAAAAATCATTAAAAAGTCGCTATTGCTTATTGCATTCAGCATCGTTAGATGACTCTTATATGCCTTGGATGACCACTGTCTGATGATTACTTAAGCTTTTATGCCAAAATTTTGATTTCGTGTCTTACGTCCCTACATTAGACGACCTTGGATTTTCGTCTCCTGCACCGCCATGCAACTTTGATGGTCGGGTAACTTTCGCTATTTAATGTCGGAGATCACTTTTCATGATTAATAATGCATCCTGAGACCGTTTTACTCAAAGTTAGAGCAAAAAAATTTTTTGTCCAAAAATCTTCCGTCGGTCATACCGGTACCCATGTCCTATGACTTGTACCAAGTTGTGAAGGGTACATTTTGACAAAAATCCAAAAAAATCATTAAAAAGTCGCTATTGCTTATTGCATTCAGCATCGTTAGACGACTCTTATATGCCTTGGATGACCACTGTCTGATGATTATTTTAGCTTTTATGCCAAAATTTTGATTTCGTGTCTTACGTCCCTACATTAGACGACCTTGGATTTTCTTCTCCCACACCGCCATACAACTTTGATGGTCGGGTAACTTTCGCTATTTACTGTCGGAGATCACTTTTCGTGATTAATAATGCATCCTGACACCGTTTTACTCAAAGTTAGAGCAAAAAAATTTTTTGTCCAAAAATCTTCCGTCGGTCATACCGGTACCCATGTCCTATGACTTGTACCAAGTTGTGAAGGGTACATTTTGACAAAAATCCAAAAAAATCATTAAAAAGTCGCTATTGCTTATTGCATTCAGCATCGTTAGACGACTCTTATATGCCTTGGATGACCACTGTCTGATGATTATTTTAGCTTTTATGCCAAAATTTTGATTTCGTGTCTTACGTCCCTACATTAGACGACCTTGGATTTTCTTCTCCCACACCGCCATGCAACTTTGATGGTCGGGTAACTTTCGCTATTTACGGTCGGAGATCACTTTTCGTGATTAATAATGCATCCTGAGACCGTTTTACTCAAAGTTAGAGCAAAAAAATTTTTTGTCCAAAAATCTTCCGTCGGTCATACCGGTACCCATGTCCTATGACTTGTACCAAGTTGTGAAGGGTAAATTTTGACAAAAATCCAAAAAAATCATTAAAAAGTCGCTATTGCTTATTGCATTCAGCATCGTTAGACGACTCTAATATGCCTTGGATGACCACTGTCTGATGATTATTTTAGCTTTTATGCCAAAATTTTGATTTCGTGTCTTACGTCCCTACATTAGACGACCTTGGATTTTCGTCTCCTGCACCGCCATGCAACTTTGATGGTCGGGTGACTTTTGCTATTTACCGTCGGAGATCACTTTTCATGCTTAAAAAAGCATCCTGACACAGTTTTACTCAAAGTTAGAGTCAAAAAAATTTTTGTCAAAAAATCTTCCGTCGGTCATACCGATACCCATGTCCTATAACTTGTACCAAGTTGTGAAGGGTAAATTTTGACAAAAATCCAAAAAAAATCATTAAAAAGTCGCTATTGCTTATTGCATTCAGCATCGTTAGACGACTCTTATATGCCTTGGATGACCACTGTCTGATGATTACTTAAGCTTTTATGCCAAAATTTTGATTTCGTGTCTTACGTCCCTACATTAGACGACCTTGGATTTTCGTCTCCTGCACCGCCATGCAACTTTGATGGTCGGGTAACTTTCGCTATTTACTGTCGGAGATCACTTTTCATGATTAATAATGCATCCTGAGACCGTTTTACTCAAAGTTAGAGCAAAAAAATTTTTTGTCCAAAAATCTTCCGTCGGTCATACCGGTACCCATGTCCTATGACTTGTACCAAGTTGTGAAGGGTACATTTTGACAAAAATCCAAAAAAATCATTAAAAAGTCGCTATTGCTTATTGCATTCAGCATCGTTAGACGACTCTTATATGCCTTGGATGACCACTGTCTGATGATTATTTTAGATTTTATGCCAAAATTTTGATTTCGTGTCTTACGTCCCTACATTAGACGACCTTGGACTTTCGTCTCCTACACCGCCATGCAACTTTGATGGTCGGGTAACTTTCGCTATTTACTGTCGGAGATCACTTTTCGTGATTAATAATGCATCCTGACACCGTTTTACTCAAAGTTAGAGTAAAAAAATTTTTTGTCCAAAAATCTTCCGTCGGTCATACCGGTACCCATGTCCTATGACTTGTACCAAGTTGTGAAGGGTACATTTTGACAAAAATCCAAAAAAATCATTAAAAAGTCGCTATTGCTTATTGCATTCAGCATCGTTAGACGACTCTAATATGCCTTGGATGACCACTGTCTGATGATTATTTTAGCTTTTATGCCAAAATTTTGATTTCGTGTCTTACGTCCCTACATTAGACGACCTTGGATTTTCGTCTCCTGCACCGCCATGCAACTTTGATGGTCGGGTAACTTTCGCTATTTACTGTCGGAGATCACTTTTCATGATTAATAATGCATCCTGAGACCGTTTTACTCAAAGTTAGAGCAAAAAAATTTTTTGTCCAAAAATCTTCCGTCGGTCATACCGGTACCCATGTCCTATGACTTGTACCAAGTTGTGAAGGGTACATTTTGACAAAAATCCAAAAAAATCTTTAAAAAGTCGCTATTGCTTATTGCATTCAGCATCGTTAGACGACTCTTATATGCCTTGGATGACCACTGTCTGATGATTATTTTTAGATTTTATGCCAAAATTTTGATTTCGTGTCTTACGTCCCTACATTAGACGACCTTGGATTTTCTTCTCCCACACCGCCATACAACTTTGATGGTCGGGTGATTTTTGCTATTTACTGTCGGTGTTCACTTTTCGTGGTTAAATATGTATTCTGAGACAGTTTTACTCAAAGTTAGAGAAAAAAATTTTCTTCTCAAAAAATCCCCCGAAACCAATGTCTTATACATTGTACCAGGTTATGAGGCGCACCTGTGTGTGAAGAGTTCTTCGTGTGGTTTATAGACATTTCAGGCACTTGGTATATATTTTTGGTTTCTTACCAACCAATTCGACTTGCCTTCATCTCTTGTTAGGTTTATAATATCAATACTCGAACTTATATGCATGTTCAGGGACATCATTTTAACTTTCGGTTTGCACCCAAGTCCCGAACTTAGAGATATTTTTGGTTTTGGACCAACCAATTCGACTTGCCTTCATCTCTTGTTAGGTTTATAATATCAATACTCGAACTTATATGCATGTTCAGGGACATCATATTAACTTTCGGTTTGTACCCAAGTCCCGAACTTAGTGATATTTTTGGTTTCCGACCAACCAATTCGACTTGCCTTCATCGCTTGTTAGGTTTATAATATCAATACTCGAACTTATATGCATGTTCAGGGACATCATTTTAACTTTCGGTTTGTACCCAAGTCCCGAACTTAGTGATATTTTTGGTTTCCAACCAACCAATTCGACTTGCCTTCATCTCTTGTTAGGTTTATAATATCAATACTCGAACTTATATGCATGTTCAGGGACATCATATTAACTTTCGGTTTGTACCCAAGTCCCGAACTTAGTGATATTTTTGGTTTCCGACCAACCAATTCGACTTGCCTTCATCTCTTGTTAGGTTTATAATATCAATACTCGAACTTATATGCATGTTCAGGAACATCATTTTAACTTTCGGTTTGCACCCAAGTCCCGAACTTAGAGATATTTTTGGTTTTGGACCAACCAATTCGACTTGCCTTCATCTCTTGTTAGGTTTATAATATCAATACTCGAACTTATATGCATGTTCAGGGACATCATATTAACTTTCGGTTTGTACCCAAGTCCCGAACTTAGTGATATTTTTGGTTTCCGACCAACCAATTCGACTTGCCTTCATCGCTTGTTAGGTTTATAATATCAATACTCGAACTTATATGCATGTTCAGGGACATCATTTTAACTTTCGGTTTGTACCCAAGTCCCGAACTTAGTGATATTTTTGGTTTCCAACCAACCAATTCGACTTGCCTTCATCTCTTGTTAGGTTTATAATATCAATACTCGAACTTATATGCATGTTCAGGGACATCATATTAACTTTCGGTTTGTACCCAAGTCCCGAACTTAGAGATATTTTTGGTTTCTTACTTACCAATTCGACTTGCCTTCATCTCTTGTTAGGTTTATAATATCAATACTCGAACTTATATGCATGTTCAGGGACATCATATTCACTTTCGGTTTGCACCCAAGTCCCGAACTTAGTGATATTTTTGGTTTCTTACCAACCAATTCGACTTGCCTTCATCTCTTGTTAGGTTTATAATATCAATACTCGAACTTATATGCATGTTCAGGGACATCATTTTAACTTTCGGTTTGCACCCAAGTCCCGAACTTAGAGATATTTTTGGTTTCTTACTTACCAATTCGACTTGCCTTCATCTCTTGTTAGGTTTATAATATCAATACTCGAACTTATATGCATGTTCAGGGACATCATATTCACTTTCGGTTTGCACCCAAGTCCCGAACTTAGTGATATTTTTGGTTTCTTACCAACCAATTCGACTTGCCTTCATCTCTTGTTAGGTTTATAATATCAATACTCGAACTTATATGCATGTTCAGGGACATCATTTTAACTTTCGGTTTGCACCCAAGTCCCGAACTTAGAGATATTTTTGGTTTTGGACCAACCAATTCGACTTGCCTTCATCTCTTGTTAGGTTTATAATATCAATACTCGAACTTATATGCATGTTCAGGGACATCATATTAACTTTCGGTTTGCACCCAAGTCCCGAACTTAGAGATATTTTTGGTTTCTTACTTACCAATTCGACTTGCCTTCATCTCTTGTTAGGTTTATAATATCAATACTCGAACTTATATGCATGTTCAGGGACATCATTTTAACTTTCGGTTTGCACCCAAGTCCCGAACTTAGTGATATTTTTGGTTTCTTACTTACCAATTCGACTTGCCTTCATCTCTTGTTAGGTTTATAATATCAATACTCGAACTTATATGCATGTTCAGGGACATCATTTTAACTTTCGGTTTGCACCCAAGTCCCGAACTTAGAGATATTTTTGGTTTCTTACTTACCAATTCGACTTGCCTTCATCTCTTGTTAGGTTTATAATATCAATACTCGAACTTATATGCATGTTCAGGGACATCATTTTAACTTTCGGTTTGCACCCAAGTCCCGAACTTAGAGATATTTTTGGTTTCTTACTTACCAATTCGACTTGCCTTCATCTCTTGTTAGGTTTATAATATCAATACTCGAACTTATATGCATGTTCAGGGACATCATTTTAACTTTCGGTTTGCACCCAAGTCCCGAACTTAGAGATATTTTTGGTTTCTTACTTACCAATTCGACTTGCCTTCATCTCTTGTTAGGTTTATAATATCAATACTCGAACTTATATGCATGTTCAGGGACATCATATTCACTTTCGGTTTGCACCCAAGTCCCGAACTTAGTGATATTTTTGGTTTCTTACCAACCAATTCGACTTGCCTTCATCTCTTGTTAGGTTTATAATATCAATACTCGAACTTATATGCATGTTCAGGGACATCATTTTAACTTTCGGTTTGCACCCAAGTCCCGAACTTAGAGATATTTTTGGTTTTGGACCAACCAATTCGACTTGCCTTCATCTCTTGTTAGGTTTATAATATCAATACTCGAACTTATATGCATGTTCAGGGACATCATATTAACTTTCGGTTTGCACCCAAGTCCCGAACTTAGAGATATTTTTGGTTTCTTACTTACCAATTCGACTTGCCTTCATCTCTTGTTAGGTTTATAATATCAATACTCGAACTTATATGCATGTTCAGGGACATCATTTTAACTTTCGGTTTGCACCCAAGTCCCGAACTTAGTGATATTTTTGGTTTCTTACTTACCAATTCGACTTGCCTTCATCTCTTGTTAGGTTTATAATATCAATACTCGAACTTATATGCATGTTCAGGGACATCATTTTAACTTTCGGTTTGCACCCAAGTCCCGAACTTAGAGATATTTTTGGTTTCTTACTTACCAATTCGACTTGCCTTCATCTCTTGTTAGGTTTATAATATCAATACTCGAACTTATATGCATGTTCAGGGACATCATTTTAACTTTCGGTTTGCACCCAAGTCCCGAACTTAGAGATATTTTTGGTTTCTTACTTACCAATTCGACTTGCCTTCATCTCTTGTTAGGTTTATAATATCAATACTCGAACTTATATGCATGTTCAGGGACATCATTTTAACTTTCGGTTTGCACCCAAGTCCCGAACTTAGAGATATTTTTGGTTTCTTACTTACCAATTCGACTTGCCTTCATCTCTTGTTAGGTTTATAATATCAATACTCGAACTTATATGCATGTTCAGGGACATCATATTCACTTTCGGTTTGCACCCAAGTCCCGAACTTAGAGATATTTTTGGTTTTGGACCAACCAATTCGACTTGCCTTCATCTCTTGTTAGGTTTATAATATCAATACTCGAACTTATATGCATGTTCAGGGACATCATATTAACTTTCGGTTTGTACCCAAGTCCCGAACTTAGTGATATTTTTGGTTTCCGACCAACCAATTCGACTTGCCTTCATCGCTTGTTAGGTTTATAATATCAATACTCGAACTTATATGCATGTTCAGGGACATCATTTTAACTTTCGGTTTGTACCCAAGTCCCGAACTTAGTGATATTTTTGGTTTCCAACCAACCAATTCGACTTGCCTTCATCTCTTGTTAGGTTTATAATATCAATACTCGAACTTATATGCATGTTCAGGGACATCATATTAACTTTCGGTTTGTACCCAAGTCCCGAACTTAGTGATATTTTTGGTTTCCGACCAACCAATTCGACTTGCCTTCATCTCTTGTTAGGTTTATAATATCAATACTCGAACTTATATGCATGTTCAGGAACATCATTTTAACTTTCGGTTTGCACCCAAGTCCCGAACTTAGAGATATTTTTGGTTTTGGACCAACCAATTCGACTTGCCTTCATCTCTTGTTAGGTTTATAATATCAATACTCGAACTTATATGCATGTTCAGGGACATCATATTAACTTTCGGTTTGTACCCAAGTCCCGAACTTAGTGATATTTTTGGTTTCCGACCAACCAATTCGACTTGCCTTCATCGCTTGTTAGGTTTATAATATCAATACTCGAACTTATATGCATGTTCAGGGACATCATTTTAACTTTCGGTTTGTACCCAAGTCCCGAACTTAGTGATATTTTTGGTTTCCAACCAACCAATTCGACTTGCCTTCATCTCTTGTTAGGTTTATAATATCAATACTCGAACTTATATGCATGTTCAGGGACATCATATTAACTTTCGGTTTGTACCCAAGTCCCGAACTTAGAGATATTTTTGGTTTCTTACTTACCAATTCGACTTGCCTTCATCTCTTGTTAGGTTTATAATATCAATACTCGAACTTATATGCATGTTCAGGGACATCATATTCACTTTCGGTTTGCACCCAAGTCCCGAACTTAGTGATATTTTTGGTTTCTTACCAACCAATTCGACTTGCCTTCATCTCTTGTTAGGTTTATAATATCAATACTCGAACTTATATGCATGTTCAGGGACATCATTTTAACTTTCGGTTTGCACCCAAGTCCCGAACTTAGAGATATTTTTGGTTTCTTACTTACCAATTCGACTTGCCTTCATCTCTTGTTAGGTTTATAATATCAATACTCGAACTTATATGCATGTTCAGGGACATCATATTCACTTTCGGTTTGCACCCAAGTCCCGAACTTAGTGATATTTTTGGTTTCTTACCAACCAATTCGACTTGCCTTCATCTCTTGTTAGGTTTATAATATCAATACTCGAACTTATATGCATGTTCAGGGACATCATTTTAACTTTCGGTTTGCACCCAAGTCCCGAACTTAGAGATATTTTTGGTTTTGGACCAACCAATTCGACTTGCCTTCATCTCTTGTTAGGTTTATAATATCAATACTCGAACTTATATGCATGTTCAGGGACATCATATTAACTTTCGGTTTGCACCCAAGTCCCGAACTTAGAGATATTTTTGGTTTCTTACTTACCAATTCGACTTGCCTTCATCTCTTGTTAGGTTTATAATATCAATACTCGAACTTATATGCATGTTCAGGGACATCATTTTAACTTTCGGTTTGCACCCAAGTCCCGAACTTAGTGATATTTTTGGTTTCTTACTTACCAATTCGACTTGCCTTCATCTCTTGTTAGGTTTATAATATCAATACTCGAACTTATATGCATGTTCAGGGACATCATTTTAACTTTCGGTTTGCACCCAAGTCCCGAACTTAGAGATATTTTTGGTTTCTTACTTACCAATTCGACTTGCCTTCATCTCTTGTTAGGTTTATAATATCAATACTCGAACTTATATGCATGTTCAGGGACATCATTTTAACTTTCGGTTTGCACCCAAGTCCCGAACTTAGAGATATTTTTGGTTTCTTACTTACCAATTCGACTTGCCTTCATCTCTTGTTAGGTTTATAATATCAATACTCGAACTTATATGCATGTTCAGGGACATCATTTTAACTTTCGGTTTGCACCCAAGTCCCGAACTTAGAGATATTTTTGGTTTCTTACTTACCAATTCGACTTGCCTTCATCTCTTGTTAGGTTTATAATATCAATACTCGAACTTATATGCATGTTCAGGGACATCATATTCACTTTCGGTTTGCACCCAAGTCCCGAACTTAGTGATATTTTTGGTTTCTTACCAACCAATTCGACTTGCCTTCATCTCTTGTTAGGTTTATAATATCAATACTCGAACTTATATGCATGTTCAGGGACATCATTTTAACTTTCGGTTTGCACCCAAGTCCCGAACTTAGAGATATTTTTGGTTTTGGACCAACCAATTCGACTTGCCTTCATCTCTTGTTAGGTTTATAATATCAATACTCGAACTTATATGCATGTTCAGGGACATCATATTAACTTTCGGTTTGCACCCAAGTCCCGAACTTAGAGATATTTTTGGTTTCTTACTTACCAATTCGACTTGCCTTCATCTCTTGTTAGGTTTATAATATCAATACTCGAACTTATATGCATGTTCAGGGACATCATTTTAACTTTCGGTTTGCACCCAAGTCCCGAACTTAGTGATATTTTTGGTTTCTTACTTACCAATTCGACTTGCCTTCATCTCTTGTTAGGTTTATAATATCAATACTCGAACTTATATGCATGTTCAGGGACATCATTTTAACTTTCGGTTTGCACCCAAGTCCCGAACTTAGAGATATTTTTGGTTTCTTACTTACCAATTCGACTTGCCTTCATCTCTTGTTAGGTTTATAATATCAATACTCGAACTTATATGCATGTTCAGGGACATCATTTTAACTTTCGGTTTGCACCCAAGTCCCGAACTTAGAGATATTTTTGGTTTCTTACTTACCAATTCGACTTGCCTTCATCTCTTGTTAGGTTTATAATATCAATACTCGAACTTATATGCATGTTCAGGGACATCATTTTAACTTTCGGTTTGCACCCAAGTCCCGAACTTAGAGATATTTTTGGTTTCTTACTTACCAATTCGACTTGCCTTCATCTCTTGTTAGGTTTATAATATCAATACTCGAACTTATATGCATGTTCAGGGACATCATATTCACTTTCGGTTTGCACCCAAGTCCCGAACTTAGAGATATTTTTGGTTTTGGACCAACCAATTCGACTTGCCTTCATCTCTTGTTAGGTTTATAATATCAATACTCGAACTTATATGCATGTTCAGGGACATCATATTAACTTTCGGTTTGTACCCAAGTCCCGAACTTAGTGATATTTTTGGTTTCCGACCAACCAATTCGACTTGCCTTCATCGCTTGTTAGGTTTATAATATCAATACTCGAACTTATATGCATGTTCAGGGACATCATTTTAACTTTCGGTTTGTACCCAAGTCCCGAACTTAGTGATATTTTTGGTTTCCAACCAACCAATTCGACTTGCCTTCATCTCTTGTTAGGTTTATAATATCAATACTCGAACTTATATGCATGTTCAGGGACATCATATTAACTTTCGGTTTGTACCCAAGTCCCGAACTTAGAGATATTTTTGGTTTCTTACTTACCAATTCGACTTGCCTTCATCTCTTGTTAGGTTAACACAATTTTTAATGCAATTGCATGTATTTTGTGAGCTTATGGGTGAGGGATTTATGTAGCGGACTTAGAGAAATTTTTGAAGTCCAAACATTCAATTTGGACTCCATACTCCATTGCTCCTCTAAGAGGTACCTAGTACCCCGTACCGAAGCAACCTTCACGTTTGAACTTTCCACTAGGAGGTGCAGCCATCACTCGACATGTTAATCATTATCACCCCATACTACTCTCTATATCCGGATACGGCGCTAACCCGATTGCTTGCCCCGACAGCAATCGACCCACTCGTAAGCGGGTTACCCGTAGGTAAGTCAACGATGCGTATTGCCCCCTTCAAGCAAACCGATCATCACTCC
>NW_026060426.1:5000-12500 GCF_943734695.1 Anopheles maculipalpis | reverse complement strand
AGACGACTCTTATATGCCTTGGATGACCACTGTCTGATGATTATTTTAGCTTTTATGCCAAAATTTTGATTTCGTGTCTTACGTCCCTACATTAGACGACCTTGGATTTTCGTCTCCTGCACCGCCATGCAACTTTGATGGTCGGGTAACTTTCGCTATTTACTGTCGGAGATCACTTTTCATGATTAATAATGCATCCTGAGACCGTTTTACTCAAAGTTAGAGCAAAAAAATTTTTTGTCCAAAAATCTTCCGTCGGTCATACCGGTACCCATGTCCTATGACTTGTACCAAGTTGTGAAGGGTAAATTTTGACAAAAATCCAAAAAAATCATTAAAAAGTCGCTATTGCTTATTGCATTCAGCATCGTTAGACGACTCTTATATGCCTTGGATGACCACTGTCTGATGATTATTTTAGATTTTATGCCAAAATTTTGATTTCGTGTCTTACGTCCCTAAATTAAACGACCTTGGATTTTCTTCTCCTACACCGCCATACAACTTTGATGGTCGGTTGACTTTTGCTATTTACTGTCGGAGATCACTTTTCATGATTAATAATGCATCCTGACACCGTTTTACTCAAAGTTAGAGCAAAAAAATTTTTTGTCCAAAAATCTTCCGTCGGTCATACCGGTACCCATGTCCTATGACTTTTACCAAGTTGTGAAGGGTACATTTTGACAAAAATCCAAAAAAATCTTTAAAAAGTCGCTATTGCTTATTGCATTCAGCATCGTAAGACGACTCTTATATGCCTTGGATGACCACTGTCTGATGATTATTTTAGCTTTTATGCCAAAATTTTGATTTCGTGTCTTACGTCCCTACATTAGACGACCTTGGATTTTCGTCTCCTGCACCGCCATGCAACTTTGATGGTCGGGTAACTTTCGCTATTTACTGTCGGAGATCACTTTTCATGATTAATAATGCATCCTGACACCGTTTTACTCAAAGTTAGAGCAAAAAAATTTTTTGTCCAAAAATCTTCCGTCGGTCATACCGGTACCCATGTCCTATGACTTTTACCAAGTTGTGAAGGGTACATTTTGACAAAAATCCAAAAAAATCTTTAAAAAGTCGCTATTGCTTATTGCATTCAGCATCGTAAGACGACTCTTATATGCCTTGGATGACCACTGTCTGATGATTATTTTAGCTTTTATGCCAAAATTTTGATTTCGTGTCTTACGTCCCTACATTAAACGACCTTGGATTTTCGTCTCCTACACCGCCATGCAACTTTGATGGTCGGGTAACTTTCGCTATTTACTGTCGGAGATCACTTTTCATGATTAATAATGCATCCTGACACCGTTTTACTCAAAGTTAGAGCAAAAAAATTTTTTGTCCAAAAATCTTCCGTCGGTCATACCGGTACCCATGTCCTATGACTTTTACCAAGTTGTGAAGGGTACATTTTGACAAAAATCCAAAAAAATCTTTAAAAAGTCGCTATTGCTTATTGCATTCAGCATCGTAAGACGACTCTTATATGCCTTGGATGACCACTGTCTGATGATTATTTTAGCTTTTATGCCAAAATTTTGATTTCGTGTCTTACGTCCCTACATTAAACGACCTTGGATTTTCGTCTCCTACACCGCCATGCAACTTTGATGGTCGGGTAACTTTCGCTATTTACTGTCGGAGATCACTTTTCATGATTAATAATGCATCCTGACACCGTTTTACTCAAAGTTAGAGCAAAAAAATTTTTTGTCCAAAAATCTTCCGTCGGTCATACCGGTACCCATGTCCTATGACTTTTACCAAGTTGTGAAGGGTACATTTTGACAAAAATCCAAAAAAATCTTTAAAAAGTCGCTATTGCTTATTGCATTCAGCATCGTAAGACGACTCTTATATGCCTTGGATGACCACTGTCTGATGATTATTTTAGCTTTTATGCCAAAATTTTGATTTCGTGTCTTACGTCCCTACATTAGACGACCTTGGATTTTCGTCTCCTGCACCGCCATGCAACTTTGATGGTCGGGTAACTTTCACTATTTACTGTCGGAGATCACTTTTCATGATTAATAATGCATCCTGACACCGTTTTACTCAAAGTTAGAGCAAAAAAATTTTTTGTCCAAAAATCTTCCGTCGGTCATACCGGTACCCATGTCCTATGACTTTTACCAAGTTGTGAAGGGTACATTTTGACAAAAATCCAAAAAAATCTTTAAAAAGTCGCTATTGCTTATTGCATTCAGCATCGTAAGACGACTCTTATATGCCTTGGATGACCACTGTCTGATGATTATTTTAGCTTTTATGCCAAAATTTTGATTTCGTGTCTTACGTCCCTACATTAGACGACCTTGGATTTTCGTCTCCTGCACCGCCATGCAACTTTGATGGTCGGGTAACTTTCGCTATTTACTGTCGGAGATCACTTTTCATGATTAATAATGCATCCTGAGACCGTTTTACTCAAAGTTAGAGCAAAAAAATTTTTTGTCCAAAAATCTTCCGTCGGTCATACCGGTACCCATGTCCTATGACTTGTACCAAGTTGTGAAGGGTACATTTTGACAAAAATCCAAAAAAATCTTTAAAAAGTCGCTATTGCTTATTGCATTCAGCATCGTTAGACGACTCTTATATGCCTTGGATGACCACTGTCTGATGATTATTTTAGATTTTATGCCAAAATTTTGATTTCGTGTCTTACGTCCCTAAATTAAACGACCTTGGATTTTCTTCTCCTACACCGCCATACAACTTTGATGGTCGGTTGACTTTTGCTATTTACTGTCGGTGTTCACTTTTCGTGGTTAAATATGTATTCTGAGACAGTTTTACTCAAAGTTAGAGAAAAAAATTTTCTTCTCAATAAATCCCCCGAAACCAATGTCTTATACATTGAACCAGGTTATGAGGCGCACCTGTGTGTGAAGAGTTCTTCGTGTGGTTTATAGACATTTCAGGCACTTGGTATATAGTTTTGGTTTGTGCCCAAGTCCCGTACTTAGAGATATTTTTGGTTTCGGACCAACCAATTCGACTTGCCTTCATCTCTTGTTAGGTTTATTATATCAATACTCGAACTTATATGCATGTTCAGGGACATCATATTAACTTTCGGTTTGTACCCAAGTCCCGAACTTAGTGATATTTTTGGTTTTGGACCAACCAATTCGACTTGCCTTCATCTCTTGTTAGGTTTATAATATCAATACTCGAACTTATATGCATGTTCAGGGACATCATTTTAACTTTCGGTTTGTACCCAAGTCCCGAACTTAGAGATATTTTTGGTTTCGGACCAACCAATTCGACTTGCCTTCATCTCTTGTTAGGTTTATAATATCAATACTCGAACTTATATGCATGTTCAGGGACATCATTTTAAATTTCGGTTTGTACCCAAGTCCCGAACTTAGAGATATTTTTGGTTTTGGACCAACCAATTCGACTTGCCTTCATCTCTTGTTAGGTTTATAATATCAATACTCGAACTTATATGCATGTTCAGGGACATCATTTTAACTTTCGGTTTGCACCCAAGTCCCGAACTTAGAGATATTTTTGGTTTCGGACCAACCAAATCGACTTGCCTTCATCTCTTGTTAGGTTTATAATATCAATACTCGAACTTATATGCATGTTCAGGGACATCATATTCACTTTCGGTTTGTACCCAAGTCCCGATTTTAGAGATATTTTTGGTTTTGGACCAACCAATTCGACTTGCCTTCATCTCTTGTTAGGTTTATAATATCAATACTCGAACTTATATGCATGTTCAGGGACATCATTTTAACTTTCGGTTTGTACCCAAGTCCCAAACTTAGTGATATTTTTGGTTTCTCACCAACCAATTCGACTTGCCTTCATCTCTTGTTAGGTTTATAATATCAATACTCGAACTTATATGCATGTTCAGGGACATCATATTAACTTTCGGTTTGTACCCAAGTCCCGAACTTAGAGATATTTTTGGTTTTGGACCAACCAATTCGACTTGCCTTCATCTCTTGTTAGGTTTATAATATCAATACTCGAACTTATATGCATGTTCAGGGACATCATTTTAACTTTCGGTTTGCGCACAAGTCCCGAACTTAGTGATATTTTTGGTTTCTTACCAACCAATTCGACTTGCCTTCATCTCTTGTTAGGTTTATAATATCAATACTCGAACTTATATGCATGTTCAGGGACATCATATTAACTTTTGGTTTGTACCCAAGTCCCGAACTTAGAGATATTTTTGGTTTTGGACCAACCAATTCGACTTGCCTTCATCTCTTGTTAGGTTTATAATATCAATACTCGAACTTATATGCATGTTCAGGGACATCATTTTAACTTTCGGTTTGTACCCAAGTCCCAAACTTAGTGATATTTTTGGTTTCTCACCAACCAATTCGACTTGCCTTCATCTCTTGTTAGGTTTATAATATCAATACTCGAACTTATATGCATGTTCAGGGACATCATATTCACTTTCGGTTTGTACCCAAGTCCCGAACTTAGTGATATTTTTGGTTTCTTATCAACCAATTCGACTTGCCTTCATCTCTTGTTAGGTTTATAATATCAATACTCGAACTTATATGCATGTTCAGGGACATCATTTTAACTTTCGATTTGCACCCAAGTCCCGAACTTAGAGATATTTTTGGTTTTGGACCAACCAATTCGACTTGCCTTCATCTCTTGTTAGGTTTATAATATCAATACTCGAACTTATATGCATGTTCAGGGACATCATTTTAACTTTCGGTTTGCACCCAAGTCCCGAACTTAGAGATATTTTTGGTTTTGGACCAACCAATTCGACTTGCCTTCATCTCTTGTTAGGTTTATAATATCAATACTCGAACTTATATGCATGTTCAGGGACATCATATTAACTTTCGGTTTGTACCCAAGTCCCGATTTTAGAGATATTTTTGGTTTTGGACCAACCAATTCGACTTGCCTTCATCTCTTGTTAGGTTTATAATATCAATACTCGAACTTATATGCATGTTCAGGGACATCATTTTAACTTTCGGTTTGTACCCAAGTCCCGAACTTAGAGATATTTTTGGTTTCTTACCAACCAATTCGACTTGCCTTCATCTCTTGTTAGGTTTATAATATCAATACTCGAACTTATATGCATGTTCAGGGACATCATTTTAACTTTCGGTTTGTACCCAAGTCCCAAACTTAGTGATATTTTTGGTTTCTCACCAACCAATTCGACTTGCCTTCATCTCTTGTTAGGTTTATAATATCAATACTCGAACTTATATGCATGTTCAGGGACATCATATTAACTTTCGGTTTGTACCCAAGTCCCGAACTTAGAGATATTTTTGGTTTTGGACCAACCAATTCGACTTGCCTTCATCTCTTGTTAGGTTTATAATATCAATACTCGAACTTATATGCATGTTCAGGGACATCATTTTAACTTTCGGTTTGTACCCAAGTCCCAAACTTAGTGATATTTTTGGTTTCTCACCAACCAATTCGACTTGCCTTCATCTCTTGTTAGGTTTATAATATCAATACTCGAACTTATATGCATGTTCAGGGACATCATATTAACTTTCGGTTTGTACCCAAGTCCCGAACTTAGAGATATTTTTGGTTTTGGACCAACCAATTCGACTTGCCTTCATCTCTTGTTAGGTTTATAATATCAATACTCGAACTTATATGCATGTTCAGGGACATCATTTTAACTTTCGGTTTGCGCACAAGTCCCGAACTTAGTGATATTTTTGGTTTCTTACCAACCAATTCGACTTGCCTTCATCTCTTGTTAGGTTTATTATATCAATACTCGAACTTATATGCATGTTCAGGGACATCATATTAACTTTCGGTTTGTACCCAAGTCCCGAACTTAGTGATATTTTTGGTTTTGGACCAACCAATTCGACTTGCCTTCATCTCTTGTTAGGTTTATAATATCAATACTCGAACTTATATGCATGTTCAGGGACGTCATATTAACTTTTGGTTTGCACCCAAGTCCCGAACTTAGTGATATTTTTGGTTTTGGACCAACCAATTCGACTTGCCTTCATCTCTTGTTAGGTTTATAATATCAATACTCGAACTTATATGCATGTTCAGGGACATCATTTTAAATTTCGGTTTGTACCCAAGTCCCGAACTTAGAGATATTTTTGGTTTTGGACCAACCAATTCGACTTGCCTTCATCTCTTGTTAGGTTTATAATATCAATACTCGAACTTATATGCATGTTCAGGGACATCATTTTAACTTTCGGTTTGTACCCAAGTCCCAAACTTAGTGATATTTTTGGTTTCTCACCAACCAATTCGACTTGCCTTCATCTCTTGTTAGGTTTATAATATCAATACTCGAACTTATATGCATGTTCAAGGACATCATATTAACTTTCGGTTTGTACCCAAGTCCCGAACTTAGAGATATTTTTGGTTTCGGACCAACCAATTCGACTTGCCTTCATCTCTTGTTAGGTTTATAATATCAATACTCGAACTTATATGCATGTTCAGGGACATCATATTAACTTTTGGTTTGTACCCAAGTCCCGAACTTAGAGATATTTTTGGTTTCTTATCAGCCAATTCGACTTGCCTTCATCTCTTGTTAGGTTTATAATATCAATACTCGAACTTATATGCATGTTCAGGGACATCATATTCACTTTCGGTTTGTACCCAAGTCCCGAACTTAGTGATATTTTTGGTTTCTTATCAACCAATTCGACTTGCCTTCATCTCTTGTTAGGTTTATAATATCAATACTCGAACTTATATGCATGTTCAGGGACATCATTTTAACTTTCGGTTTGTACCCAAGTCCCGAACTTAGTGATATTTTTGGTTTTGGACCAACCAATTCGACTTGCCTTCATCTCTTGTTAGGTTAACAAAATTTTTAATGCAATTGCATGTATTTTGTGAGCTTATGGGTGAGGGATTTATGTACCGGACTTAGAGAAATTTTTGAAGTCCAAACATTCAATTTGGACTCCATACTCCATTGCTCCTCTAAGAGGTACCTAGTACCCCGTAGCGAAGCAACCGTCACGTTTGAACTTTCCACTAGGAGGTGCAGCCATCACTCGACATGTTAATCATTATCACCCCATACTACTCTCTATATCCGGATACGGCGCTAACCCGATTGCTTGCCCCGACAGCAATCGACCCACTCGTAAGCGGGTTACCCGTAGGTAAGTCAACGATGCGTATTGCCCCCTTCAAGCAAACCGATCATCACTCCGTGGAGGAGTAATGACGGACCCGTACCGGTATCAACTGCATATGATCAACATTCTTATGAACCCACACACTCTTCGCTTATATGCTCAGTAACATTTCAATTCTCTCTCTGTCTTTCGTTTTCCAACTCATTCATCGTGCATACTGAACACACCCGGAAAGGTGCGACAGTACACACGAATACACCACCAAGCATGGGTCGCCTGAGAGGATCGATGCGAACGCATCTCTACAACTCGCAGCTCCCAGCCTGAAGTCCCGTCG
>NW_026060425.1:62500-77500 GCF_943734695.1 Anopheles maculipalpis | reverse complement strand
TACGCGCCTGCTGCCTTCCTTGGATGTGGTAGCCATCTTCTCAGGCTCCCTCTCCGGAATCGAACCCTGATTCCCCGTTACCCGTCGCAACCATGGTAGTCCTCTACACTACCATCAATAGTTGATAGGGCAGACATTTGAAAGATCTGTCGTCGGTCGGCGAGCGACCATACGATCGGCATCCTTATCCAGACTTCAACTCAAGCCGCCGTGAGGCGATTGGTTTTACTAATAAGTGCACCAGTTCCACCACCCGCGAGGGTTATAGCGGTCCCGGCATGTTGCATGTATTAGCTCTGGCTTTTCCACAGTTATCCAAGTAACTGATGGGGGGATGATCTTGTGAATTATGGCTGTTGTACTGAGCCTTATGCGGTTTCACATTCATTTATGTTTGTACTTAGACATGCATGGCTTAACCTTTGAGACAAGCGTATATTACTGGTAGGATCAACCAGAATTCGACTATCCACCGATTGTCGTGTGTTTGTTGTCTACCGAGGCACTAAGTCCCCGCAGACCCGAGTTTCTCTCACATTTGCTTGATCTACTGCGGCACGCCGGCCCAATAGATCGAAGCACCCGAACATTGCCTTCCTCACTCAGGGAGACCTCTTGACAGCTTCGTGTCATTTCTCACACCTCACCGTAGAATCACGAGATTGCTCTCGGACCCTTAATTTCTCTACTTATTCGTTTCGATACCTTACACTACGTCAAGCTTATTCAATTTGTATATTCGCATGGCGAACGTTTTGATGCGGAGACGTTCAGAGTCCGCGGTACTTCCAACCGGGTATGGTTGCCGTACGACCAACAGGAGATAACATCCAACACACTACAATCCTTTGAGGGTTTTAGGGCATCGTCCCGATACCCTAGCTATGCACAACATTGGCTCAGTAACCCGTACTGGTGTCTAAGGTACGACTAGATACTCAACTTGCACCTTGTGACAGTGTTTAGAACACGTTTCTATACATTTTTCATTTTTGTGTCACGACACCATACCCTCTTACTATAGCCAACGAACAACATCACCTTACCACAAGTGACCATTTTTATCCGTCCCTACATTAAACGACTTTGACACATTTTTCTCCTATACCTCCATACAAGTCTGAGGGCCGGGTGAATTTTCGCTTTTTACCTTTGGACATGTCGGTCACCCTTACTTTTCCCCATACATATGAGCCAAGCAGAGGCTCATTTACCCGAACTGGTGTCTAAGGTACGACTAGATACTCGATTTGCACCTTGTGACAGTGTTTAGAACACGTTCCCATACATTTTTCATTTTTGTGTCACGACACCATACCCTCTTACTATAGCCAATGAACAACATCACTTTACCACAAGTGACCATTTTTATCCGTCCCTACATTAAACGACTTTGACACATTTTTCTCCTATACCTCCATACAAGTCTGAGGGCCGGGTGAATTTTCGCTTTTTACCTTTGGACATGTCGGTCACCCTTACTTTTCCCCATACATATGAGCCAAGCAGAGGCTCATTTACCCGAACTGGTGTCTAAGGTACGACTAGATACTCGATTTGCACCTTGTGACAGTGTTTAGAACACGTTCCCATACATTTTTCATTTTTGTGTCACGACACCATACCCTCTTACTATAGCCAATGAACAACATCACTTTACCACAAGTGACCATTTTTATCCATCCCAAAATTAAACGACCTCGGAATTTTTTTCTCCTACATCGCCATACAACTTTGAGGGTCGGGTGACTTTTGCTATTTACCGTCGGAGTTCACTTTTCATGCTTAAAAATGCATCCTGACACAGTTTTACTCAAAGTTAGAGTCAAAAAAATTTTTGTCAAAAAATCTTCCGTCGGTCATACCGGTACCCATGTCTCATAACTTGTACCAAGTTGTGAAGGGTAAATTTTGACAAAAATCCAAAAAAATCATTAAAAAGTCGCTATTGCTTATTGCATTCAGCATCGTTAGACGACTCTAATATGCCTTGGATGACCACTGTCTGATGATTATTTTAGATTTTATGCCAAAATTTTGATTTCGTGTCTTACGTCCCTACATTAGACGACCTTGGATTTTCGTCTCCTGCACCGCCATGCAACTTTGATGGTCGGGTAACTTTCGCTATTTACTGTCGGAGATCACTTTTCATGCTTAAAAATGCATCCTGACACCGTTTTACTCAAAGTTAGAGCAAAAAAATTTTTTGTCCAAAAATCTTCCGTCGGTCATACCGGTACCCATGTCCTATAACTTGTACCAAGTTGTGAAGGGTAAATTTTGACAAAAATCCAAAAAAAATCATTAAAAAGTCGCTATTGCTTATTGCATTCAGCATCGTTAGACGACTCTAATATGCCTTGGATGACCACTGTCTGATGATTATTTTAGATTTTATGCCAAAATTTTGATTTCGTGTCTTACGTCCCTACATTAGACGACCTTGGATTTTCGTCGCCTGCACCGCCATGCAACTTTGATGGTCGGGTGACTTTTGCTATTTACCGTCGGAGATCACTTTTCATGATTAAGAATGCATCCTGAGACCGTTTTACTCAAAGTTAGAGCAAAAAAATTTTTGTCAAAAAATCTTCCGTCGGTCATACCGGTACCCATGTCTCATAACTTGTACCAAGTTGTGAAGGGTAAATTTTGACAAAAATCCAAAAAAATCATTAAAAAGTCGCTATTGCTTATTGCATTCAGCATCGTTAGACGACTCTAATATGCCTTGGATGACCACTGTCTGATGATTATTTTAGCTTTTAGTCCAAAATTTTGATTTCGTGTCTTACGTCCCTACATTAGACGACCTTGGATTTTCGTCTCCTGCACCGCCATACAACTTTGATGGTCGGGTAACTTTCGCTATTTACTGTCGGAGATCACTTTTCGTGATTAATAATGCATCCTGACACCGTTTTACTCAAAGTTAGAGCAAAAAAATTTTTTGTCCAAAAATCTTCCGTCGGTCATACCGGTACCCATGTCCCATAACTTGTACCAAGTTGTGAAGGGTAAATTTTGACAAAAATCCATAAAAATCATTAAAAAGTCGCTATTGCTTATTGCATTCAGCATCATTAGACGACTCTAATATGCCTTGGATGACCACTGTCTGGTGATTATTTTAGATTTTATGCCAAAATTTTGATTTCGTGTCTTACGTCCCTACATTAGACGACCTTGGATTTTCGTCTCCTGCACCGCCATGCAACTTTGATGGTCGGGTAACTTTCGCTATTTACTGTCGGAGATCACTTTTCATGATTAATAATGCATCCTGAGACCGTTTTACTCAAAGTTAGAGCAAAAAAATTTTTTGTCCAAAAATCTTCCGTCGGTCATACCGGTACCCATGTCCCATAACTTGTACCAAGTTGTGAAGGGTAAATTTTGACAAAAATCCATAAAAATCATTAAAAAGTCGCTATTGCTTATTGCATTCAGCATCGTTAGACGACTCTAATATGCCTTGGATGACCACTGTCTGATGATTATTTTAGATTTTATGCCAAAATTTTGATTTCGTGTCTTACGTCCCTACATTAGACGACCTTGGATTTTCGTCTCCTGCACCGCCATGCAACTTTGATGGTCGGGTGACTTTTGCTATTTACCGTCGGAGATCACTTTTCATGATTAAGAATGCATCCTGAGACCGTTTTACTCAAAGTTAGAGCAAAAAAATTTTTTGTCCAAAAATCTTCCGTCGGTCATACCGGGTCCCATGTCCTATAACTTGTACCAAGTTGTGAAGGGTAAATTTTGACAAAAATCCAAAAAAATCATTAAAAAGTCGCTATTGCTTATTGCATTCAGCATCGTTAGACGACTCTAATATGCCTTGGATGGCCACTGTCTGATGATTATTTTAGCTTTTATGCCAAAATTTTGATTTCGTGTCTTACGTCCCTACATTAGACGACCTTGGATTTTCGTCTCCTGCACCGCCATGCAACTTTGATGGTCGGGTAACTTTCGCTATTTACTGTCGGAGATCACTTTTCATGATTAATAATGCATCCTGAGACCGTTTTACTCAAAGTTAGAGCAAAAAAATTTTTTGTCCAAAAATCTTCCGTCGGTCATACCGGTACCCATGTCCTATGACTTGTACCAAGTTGTGAAGGGTAAATTTTGACAAAAATCCAAAAAAATCATTAAAAAGTCGCTATTGCTTATTGCATTTCGCATCGTTAGACGACTCTAATATGCCTTGGATGACCACTGTCTGATGATTATTTTAGCTTTTATGCCAAAATTTTGATTTCGTGTCTTACGTCCCTACATTAGACGACCTTGGATTTTCGTCTCCTGCACCGCCATGCAACTTTGATGGTCGGGTAACTTTCGCTATTTACTGTCGGAGATCACTTTTCATGATTAATAATGCATCCTGAGACCGTTTTACTCAAAGTTAGAGCAAAAAAATTTTTTGTCCAAAAATCTTCCGTCGGTCATACCGGTACCCATGTCCTAAGACTTGTACCAAGTTGTGAAGGGTAAATTTTGACAAAAATCCAAAAAAATCATTAAAAAGTCGCTATTGCTTATTGCATTTCGCATCGTTAGACGACTCTAATATGCCTTGGATGACCACTGTCTGATGATTATTTTAGCTTTTATGCCAAAATTTTGATTTCGTGTCTTACGTCCCTACATTAGACGACCTTGGATTTTCGTCTCCTGCACCGCCATGCAACTTTGATGGTCGGGTAACTTTCGCTATTTACTGTCGGAGATCACTTTTCATGATTAATAATGCATCCTGAGACCGTTTTACTCAAAGTTAGAGCAAAAAAATTTTTTGTCCAAAAATCTTCCGTCGGTCATACCGGTACCCATGTCCTATGACTTGTACCAAGTTGTGAAGGGTAAATTTTGACAAAAATCCAAAAAAATCATTAAAAAGTCGCTATTGCTTATTGCATTTCGCATCGTTAGACGACTCTAATATGCCTTGGATGACCACTGTCTGATGATTATTTTAGCTTTTATGCCAAAATTTTGATTTCGTGTCTTACGTCCCTACATTAGACGACCTTGGATTTTCGTCTCCTGCACCGCCATGCAACTTTGATGGTCGGGTAACTTTCGCTATTTACTGTCGGAGATCACTTTTCATGATTAATAATGCATCCTGAGACCGTTTTACTCAAAGTTAGAGCAAAAAAATTTTTTGTCCAAAAATCTTCCGTCGGTCATACCGGTACCCATGTCCTATGACTTGTACCAAGTTGTGAAGGGTACATTTTGACAAAAATCCAAAAAAATCTTTAAAAAGTCGCTATTGCTTATTGCATTCAGCATCGTTAGACGACTCTTATATGCCTTGGATGACCACTGTCTGATGATTATTTTAGCTTTTATGCCAAAATTTTGATTTCGTGTCTTACGTCCCTACATTAGACGACCTTGGATTTTCGTCTCCTGCACCGCCATGCAACTTTGATGGTCGGGTAACTTTCGCTATTTACTGTCGGAGATCACTTTTCATGATTAATAATGCATCCTGAGACCGTTTTACTCAAAGTTAGAGCAAAAAAATTTTTTGTCCAAAAATCTTCCGTCGGTCATACCGGTACCCATGTCCTATGACTTGTACCAAGTTGTGAAGGGTACATTTTGACAAAAATCCAAAAAAATCTTTAAAAAGTCGCTATTGCTTATTGCATTCAGCATCGTTAGACGACTCTTATATGCCTTGGATGACCACTGTCTGATGATTATTTTAGCTTTTATGCCAAAATTTTGATTTCGTGTCTTACGTCCCTACATTAGACGACCTTGGATTTTCGTCTCCTGCACCGCCATGCAACTTTGATGGTCGGGTAACTTTCGCTATTTACTGTCGGAGATCACTTTTCGTGGTTAGCTATGTATTCTGAGACAGTTTTACTCAAAGTTAGAGAAAAAAAATTTCTTCTCAATAAATCCCCCGAAACCAATGTCTTATACATTGAACCAGGTTATGAGGCGCACCTGTGTGTGAAGAGTTCTTCGTGTAGTTTATAGACATTTCAGGCACTTGGTATATATTTTTGGTTTCTTACCAACCAATTCGACTTGCCTTCATCTCTTGTTAGGTTTATAATATCAATACTCGAACTTATATGCATGTTCAGGGACATCATTTTAACTTTCGGTTTGTACCCAAGTCCCGAACTTAGAGATATTTTTGGTTTCTCAACAACCAATTCGACTTGCCTTCATCTCTTGTTAGGTTTATAATATCAATACTCGAACTTATATGCATGTTCAGGGACATCATTTTAACTTTCGGTTTGCACCCAAGTCCCGAACTTAGAGATATTTTTGGTTTCTTACCAACCAATTCGACTTGCCTTCATCTCTTGTTAGGTTTATAATATCAATACTCGAACTTATATGCATGTTCAGGGACATCATATTAACTTTCGGTTTGTACCCAAGTCCCGAACTTAGTGATATTTTTGGTTTTGGACCAACCAATTCGACTTGCCTTCATCTCTTGTTAGGTTTATAATATCAATACTCAAACTTATATGCATGTTCAGGGACATCATTTTAACTTTCGGTTTGTACCCAAGTCCCGAACTTAGTGATATTTTTGGTTTTGGACCAACCAATTCGACTTGCCTTCATCTCTTGTTAGGTTTATAATATCAATACTCGAACTTATATGCATGTTCAGGGACATCATATTCACTTTCGGTTTGTACCCAAGTCCCGAACTTAGAGATATTTTTGGTTTCTTATCAACCAATTCGACTTGCCTTCATCTCTTGTTAGGTTTATAATATCAATACTCGAACTTATATGCATGTTCAGGGACATTATTTTAACTTTCGGTTTGTACCCAAGTCCCGAACTTAGAGATATTTTTGGTTTTGGACCAACCAATTCGACTTGCCTTCATCTCTTGTTAGGTTTATAATATCAATACTCGAACTTATATGCATGTTCAGGGACATTATTTTAACTTTCGGTTTGTACCCAAGTCCCGAACTTAGAGATATTTTTGGTTTTGGACCAACCAATTCGACTTGCCTTCATCTCTTTTTAGGTTTATAATATCAATACTCGAACTTATATGCATGTTCAGGGACATCATATTAACTTTCGGTTTGTACCCAAGTCCCGAACTTAGTGATATTTTTGGTTTCCGACCAACCAATTCGACTTGCCTTCATCTCTTGTTAGGTTTATAATATCAATACTCGAACTTATATGCATGTTCAGGGACATCATTTTAACTTTCGGTTTGTACCCAAGTCCCGAACTTAGAGATATTTTTGGTTTCTCAACAACCAATTCGACTTGCCTTCATCTCTTGTTAGGTTTATAATATCAATACTCGAACTTATATGCATGTTCAGGGACATCATTTTAACTTTCGGTTTGCACCCAAGTCCCGAACTTAGAGATATTTTTGGTTTCTTACCAACCAATTCGACTTGCCTTCATCTCTTGTTAGGTTTATAATATCAATACTCGAACTTATATGCATGTTCAGGGACATCATATTAACTTTCGGTTTGTACCCAAGTCCCGAACTTAGTGATATTTTTGGTTTTGGACCAACCAATTCGACTTGCCTTCATCTCTTGTTAGGTTTATAATATCAATACTCAAACTTATATGCATGTTCAGGGACATCATTTTAACTTTCGGTTTGTACCCAAGTCCCGAACTTAGTGATATTTTTGGTTTTGGACCAACCAATTCGACTTGCCTTCATCTCTTGTTAGGTTTATAATATCAATACTCGAACTTATATGCATGTTCAGGGACATCATATTCACTTTCGGTTTGTACCCAAGTCCCGAACTTAGAGATATTTTTGGTTTCTTATCAACCAATTCGACTTGCCTTCATCTCTTGTTAGGTTTATAATATCAATACTCGAACTTATATGCATGTTCAGGGACATTATTTTAACTTTCGGTTTGTACCCAAGTCCCGAACTTAGAGATATTTTTGGTTTTGGACCAACCAATTCGACTTGCCTTCATCTCTTGTTAGGTTTATAATATCAATACTCGAACTTATATGCATGTTCAGGGACATTATTTTAACTTTCGGTTTGTACCCAAGTCCCGAACTTAGAGATATTTTTGGTTTTGGACCAACCAATTCGACTTGCCTTCATCTCTTTTTAGGTTTATAATATCAATACTCGAACTTATATGCATGTTCAGGGACATCATATTAACTTTCGGTTTGTACCCAAGTCCCGAACTTAGTGATATTTTTGGTTTCCGACCAACCAATTCGACTTGCCTTCATCTCTTGTTAGGTTTATAATATCAATACTCGAACTTATATGCATGTTCAGGGACATCATTTTAACTTTCGGTTTGCACCCAAGTCCCGAACTTAGTGATATTTTTGGTTTCTCACCAACCAATTCGACTTGCCTTCATCTCTTGTTAGGTTATCAAAATTTTTAATGCAATTGCATGTATTTTGTGAGCTTATGGGTGAGGGATTTATGTACCGGACTTAGAGAAATTTTTGAAGTCCAAACATTCAATTTGGACTCCATACTCCATTGCTCCTCTAAGAGGTACCTAGTACCCCGTAGCGAAGCAACCGTCACGTTTGAACTTTCCACTAGGAGGTGCAGCCATCACTCGACATGTTAATCATTATCACCCCATACTACTCTCTATATCCGGATACGGCGCTAACCCGATTGCTTGCCCCGACAGCAATCGACCCACTCGTAAGCGGGTTACCCGTAGGTAAGTCAACGATGCGTATTGCCCCCTTCAAGCAAACCGATCATCACTCCGTGGAGGAGTAATGACGGACCCGTACCGGTATCAACTGCATATGATCAACATTCTTATGAACCCACACACTCTTCGCTTATATGCTCAGTAACATTTCAATACTCTCTCTGTCTTTCGTTTTCCAACTCATTCATCGTGCATACTGAACACACCCGGAAAGGTGCGACAGTACACACGAATACACCACCAAGCATGGGTCGCCTGAGAGGATCGATGCGAACGCATCTCTACAACTCGCAGCTCCCAGCCTGAAGTCCCGTCGTTTGCGGGCGGTCGGTAGGCATCGAAACTAGTCAAGTCCACGGTCGGCGAGGTCAGCTGCCACCAGTGTTCCCTATGGTCAGGTACTAACACGTGCGGTGCGACCCTGCGCGATGCGGCCAAGTCTAGAAGCGGGGATGAGGCGCCAGGCTGCGAGGCAGCGCCAGCGTATCTCGGAGGGTTGTTAGGCCCGCTAGCTTACGATTGCCTATGGGGGTTTGAAGCGCTATCAGCTCGGATTGGTTACGACCTTAGAGGCGTTCAGGCATAATCCAGCGGACGTAGCGTCATACCAAAGTCCGGTCGAACTAGTATTGAGCCAGTGGTCCGTACCTGTGGTTCCTCTCGTACTGCACAGGAATTCCGTTAAGATAGCACAAATGCACACACCAGTAGGGTAAAACTAACCTGTCTCACGACGGTCTAAACCCAGCTCACGTTCCCTTGAAAGGGTGAACAATCCTACGCTTTGGGAATTTTGCTTCACAATGATAGGAAGAGCCGACATCGAAGGATCAAAAAGTCACGTCGCTATGAACGCTTGGCGACCACAAGCCAGTTATCCCTGTAGTGGCGTTTGACATCTCGAGGCGAACGGACGTGCTCCCGTACAGCTCCGCGTTGGCGACAAAAAACTGTGGAAAAATTGATCAAAATACCGATAGGCGTGTACAAAGACAATAAAATAGGCCAAACCTAGAGTTATGTGAAGATTCAGAGTGCGAAACTGGTTTTATTGTGGTTTTTCGTTGAGGGGAAAAAGCGTACAGAGGCTGGCGTCATGTGTGTCGGTGCGTGTGTGTGTAGTAAGCAACGCGTTGCTTGGCTAGCGTAGAACGACGGACAGGGAATTTAGGAACCGGGATACGCTTCTACCATTAAAAAGAGCGGAAAAAGCCAGTTAAACTATAAAACCAGGCCAGTGCTAGTGTTTTATCGCGGGTTTTTGTCGCGGAAAAAACGTGTGGAAGACGCGTCACGGTTGGCGTCATGTGTGTCGGTGCGTGTGTGTGTGGGTAACAACGCGTTGTTTGGCGAGCGTAGAGCGACGGACATTAAATTTAGGATTCAGTTTACGCCTTTACCATCGAACAGTGCGAGAAAAGCTGAAAAGCATAAAAAAAGTGCGAAAAAAGACAAATTTTTGCGTGGCGTCACGCTTATCGGTGTGTGCGTGTAGGCGGTGGAAGAAGCCTAATACGGGAAATGGTGGCTATTCGAAACGGCGTCATGTGTGTCGGTACGTGTGTATGTTCGACACACTGAGAAGGAGAAAAAACACTGGTGATATTGGCACGGATAGCGCTGTGATATTTCTTGCATTGTGATATCTTTGCGGAAAAATCACGAATAACGAGTTTCCGAAGTGGCGTTGTGCGTCGAAACAAGTAAAGCGGCAACACGGAGGAAATTACTGGTGCGTGGTGTGATATTGGAGCGGAAAAAAGAAGGCGCTGTGTGATACACAGACAGATACGGCCATACACCGGGAAACGTTTATTTATTTCACTTGTGATATCTGAACGGAGGCTGGTTGCGTGAAATTGTCACATGGTGAAACTGTGGTGTTCGGAAAGCGTCAGGTGTGTCGGTGCGTGTGTGCATGTGTGTACGGAGACAACGCGGTGATCGTGTTGATCGCTGTTTTTCGGATAGACACTGCGCCGGAACAGGAAAAAACGTTGGTGGAGTGTTCAGTGCACGCGGCCGAAGCTATTTTGCCGAAAACCGGACTAAAATCGGTGAAATATTCACTGTTTTGCGGCGTTGATCGCGGAAGACGGATTTTGGCGTGCTGACAGTGCGTTGTAGTTCGGTTTGTTTTGATCGCTGTTTTTCGGATAGACACTGCGCCGGAACAGGAAAAAACGCTGGTGGAGTGTTCAGTGCACGCGGCCGAAGCCATTTTGCCGAAAACCGGACTAAAATCGGTGAAATATTCACTGTTTTGCGGCGTTTTGTCGCGGAGCAGAGAAGCACGTGGTTTAGGCGTCAGGTGTGTAAGCGCATGTGTGTGTCGGACATTGACAGTCCTGACAACTGACAGGCAATTCCCAAGCAGCGTTTGCTCCGAGTGCCCAAGCAGCGGAAATTTGAATCGACAGTTACTGCTCGAGTTCTGCTCGAATTTCCTGAAAATTCGGGAAATTCCTGGAAACGTGCCGGGGGGGCTTGGGGTGAGCACGCGAGTGCTCGACAGTGCTCGACTACACTGGTCGAAGTGCTCGAAAACCCTGAGGCCACAGGAACATCGGCGGAAGCACCCCTGAGTGTGCTAGCACGGACGTTGGACGCTGGGCAGGCTCGGGACAAGTACTCGAAACTGCTCGAATCACTCGGGCAGCATAAAACAACTTCGAGGGACTGCTGCAGGTGTGCCCGACTCACACCAGGGTGACACTGGGGCGGGTCCGGACTGCTCGAAACTGCTCGAATTTTCGGAACATCAGCGAGAGGAGCATACAAACACTAGCGAAGGAAGTCGACGTAAGCAGAACATCAGCAGGACAGCGAAAGCCCAAGGGTGACTGCTCGAACTATCCAAAAGGGCGATGAACGACGAAAAGAGGGCGTTGCGCCCTCGCACGGCGTCCGTGGACACCAGCAGTGGTGCTGGGCCCAAGGGACGCATTACAACGGGCGAACCTCGGGTGGTCATTCCTCGGTGTAGCATCCCTCTGGGTGGCAAAGCAGCGCAGGGATCCTCTGCAGAGCAGGCGCTTCAAGCGGCGGTGGAGACATTAAGCGCCACCATCCAGAAGCTGAGCGAGGAGCAGAATAGCTGGCGAGTCCTGGTTCAGGCACTGGACGAGGACAAGAAGATGGCGGAAAGGGATCACCGGCAAGCCATGGAAGCGCTTAAACAAGAACACCAGCGCGCTATGGAGTTGGCGAAGACGGAGTTCCAGCAGGAGATCCAAAACCTGCGAAACGAAGTCCGCCGATTGCTGGAGCTGTTTTACAGCAAAATGAGCGGAGATCCAGTGGTGGGCGACTCGCTCCAACAATTGCAGCCGCAACAACAGCAGCAGCGGCAGCAACAGCAGCAGCAGCAGCAGCAACATCGGCCGCAGCGGCAGCAGCAGCAGCAGCAGCAAAGGCAGCGGCAACAGCATCAGCCGCGGCAGCAGCAGCAGGCGGAGCAGCAGGTGGAGCAGCGACAGCAACAAGACCAGCAGGCGGTGCCTCAGAGCCAGCAGCAGTTTGCACGCGACTTCCCAGCGCTTCCCTCGATAGAGCGTAGCATCAACGGCGAAGAGGCTGGCTCGTGGGTGGAGGTTGTCCGGCGAAAGCCGCGTTCACAGCCGCAGCAACAACAACAGCAAGCGGAAGTTCAGCAAGTGGCGCGAGAACAACAGCAACAGCCTCAGACATCGGCACGAACGGCGAACCGGCCATCACGAAGCCGACCTGACGCTATCGAGGTGACACCAGGAGAGGGGCAGAGCTGGATGGAGATGTACCGGGTCCTGCGCTCGTCGGCAGAGCTGGCACACCTCAACGAAGTACTCGGTGTTGGACGTCGTACAACCCGATCGCGTCTGGTGATGAACCTGCCGGAAGGAACGAACTCGGTGGAGATATTCGCCTCTGTCAAGGCGTTCTGCGATGCGGTAGCCCCCCCGATCGGCTGCCGCTTGATCGCTGACAAGGTTGAGGTCCGGGTTGACGAAATCGACCCTTTAGTGCTGGCGAAGGAAGTGGCGGAGGCACTCTCGACCCTCTCGGGCGATATCATCAGCGAGGAGGAGGTGCGGCTGCACCAGAACTTCAACGGGACGAAGGTGGCGCGAGTCCGAGTGCCGGAGAGGACGGCAGAGAAGCTGGTGGGCAAGCGCGTGAAGGTGAGCTTCACCTTGTGCCCGATCAGACGCGTCCTGCAGACGACCGATTGGCAGCCACGATGCTTTCGCTGCCTGGAGCTCGGCCACCGGCGGGCGAACTGCAAGAGCGAGGTGGACCGCACGAACGCCTGCATTCGCTGCGGGAAGACGGACCATCTAGTGAGGCACTGCCAGGAGGAGCCCTGCTGTGCCAAATGCAAGGGTCCCCACCCGGTAGGTCACCCGACCTGCCAAAGCTGAGGGTCCTGCAGGTGAACCTTGGGCGGAGCCGTTCTGCGCAGGACCTCATGCTGCAGACGGCGAAGGAGATTGGCGCGCAGGTGGTCATTGCCAGCGAAATATACAGGCCTCCTCGCGACAACGGCAGGTGGGCAGTAGATCAGCAGCAATGCGTGGCGATCATTGCAACAGGCGAATACCCCATCCAACACTTGTCGGGAAGCGCAGCTTCAGGACTGGTGGTCGCCACCATTGGGGGTATCGCCTTCGCCAGCTGCTACGCACCACCCAGCATAGGCGCCGTGGAGTTTGCGGACTACGTCGAGGCCATTGAGATGGCACTCGCCGGGCATCCTGCGGCGGTTCTGGCGGGCGACTTCAACGCGTGGAGCCAGGAGTGGGGGAGTACCCGCACCACGCAAAGAGGCGAGTGCCTGATGGCTACAGTCGAGCATTTGGGGTTGCAAACGCTAAACCGGGGGAGCGAGCCAACCTTCACCGGCAACGGAGTCGCTCGCGAGAGCGTCATCGACGTGAGCTTTGCGACTCCCGACATCGCACAACCCAATGACTGGAGAATACTGGAGCGGTATACGGGCAGCGACCATCGCTACATAGCGTATAGCGTGGTGGTTCCTGGAAGGCAGGCGACTCGGCAAGCGCGCCAGCAACAACAACAGCTACAGCGCCGGGAAGGTCGGAACGGCACCAGCGGTTTGGCCAGGCACGCCGGAACGAGATGGAAGACGAAACAGTTCGACCGGGAAAGTTTCCGAATTGCACTCTCCGCCAGCCGGTTCTGCCTCGCCTCCACTCCGGAGGACTTGATGGCTGGCTTGACGGCAGCCTGTGATGGCGTCATGGAGCGCGTCGGTGGGGCAACATACCGATCCTCGCCGAGGATGTACTGGTGGACACTGGAAATAGAGCGTCTTCGTGAGAGCTGCGCATCCGCTGAGGGACGACGTTTCCGCGCAGCCACACCGGAGGGGAGGGCCGTAGCGTCGGCCGAGCTCCTGGGACAGCGCAGGCTGCTAGCGCGAGAAATCCTCCTCAGCAAGGAACGGTGTATGCAGGAGCTCATCGATAGCGTGGAGGATGATGTGTTCGGGATGGGGTACAAAGTGGTGATGGCCAAGCTGCGCGGGCGTACACCACCGGAGACGGATCGGGCCGTGCTCGAGCCTATCGTTAACGCCCTATTCCCGACGCATCCGTCGTTCGAGTGGCCAGCGATCGAGACGGACGACGAGACGCATGCAGTGCGGCCCATCACCAGCGAGGAGGTTGCTGCGGCTGCGACGAGGATGGCATCGTCGAAGGCCCCGGGGCTCGACGGCATCCCGAATGGCGCAATAAAGGCGGCGGTCTGCCAGCATCCAGAGGTCTTCTCCCGGGTGTTTAACGACCTCTTGCAGCGTGGCGAATTCCCACGACCATGGAAGAGCGCGCGGCTGGTGCTGGTCGCGAAGCCGGCCAAGCCACCGGGGGAACCATCATCCTACCGCCCCCTGCTCATGCTCGGAGCAGCCCCCAAGCTGTTCGAGAGGCTCATTCTCGACCGCCTCAATGAGCACCTAGAGGAGAGCGGCACCCCCCGCCTGTCACCGGCTCAGTACGGCTTTCGTCGTGGCAGGTCCACGGTGCAGGCGATTCAGCGCGTTGTCGATCAGGGACAACACGCCCGGTCCTTCCATCGCACCAACAGGCGGGATCCTCGCTGTCTGATGGTGGCAGCGTTGGACGTGAGGAACGCGTTTAACGCGGCCAGCTGGAAGGCGATAGCACTGGCTCTCCGGGAGAAGGGCGTCCCTCCCCTGCTGCAGAGAATCCTTCGGAGCTATTTCTCGGAGCGAGAGCTGGTGTACGAGACCAGTGAAGGACCGGTGCGA
>NW_026060425.1:35000-52500 GCF_943734695.1 Anopheles maculipalpis | reverse complement strand
TCGGTCATACCGGTACCCATGTCCTATGACTTGTACCAAGTTGTGAAGGGTACATTTTGACAAAAATCCAAAAAAATCATTAAAAAGTCGCTATTGCTTATTGCATTCAGCATCGTTAGACGACTCTTATATGCCTTGGATGACCACTGTCTGATGATTATTTTAGCTTTTATGCCAAAATTTTGATTTCGTGTCTTACGTCCCTACATTAGACGACCTTGGATTTTCGTCTCCTGCACCGCCATGCAACTTTGATGGTCGGGTAACTTTCGCTATTTACTGTCGGAGATCACTTTTCATGATTAATAATGCATCCTGAGACCGTTTTACTCAAAGTTAGAGCAAAAAAATTTTTTGTCCAAAAATCTTCCGTCGGTCATACCGGTACCCATGTCCTATGACTTGTACCAAGTTGTGAAGGGTACATTTTGACAAAAATCCAAAAAAATCTTTAAAAAGTCGCTATTGCTTATTGCATTCAGCATCGTTAGACGACTCTTATATGCCTTGGATGACCACTGTCTGATGATTATTTTAGCTTTTATGCCAAAATTTTGATTTCGTGTCTTACGTCCCTACATTAGACGACCTTGGATTTTCGTCTCCTGCACCGCCATGCAACTTTGATGGTCGGGTAACTTTCGCTATTTACTGTCGGAGATCACTTTTCATGATTAATAATGCATCCTGAGACCGTTTTACTCAAAGTTAGAGCAAAAAAATTTTTTGTCCAAAAATCTTCCGTCGGTCATACCGGTACCCATGTCCTATGACTTATACCAAGTTGTGAAGGGTAAATTTTGACAAAAATCCAAAAAAATCATTAAAAAGTCGCTATTGCTTATTGCATTTCGCATCGTTAGACGACTCTAATATGCCTTGGATGACCACTGTCTGATGATTATTTTAGCTTTTATGCCAAAATTTTGATTTCGTGTCTTACGTCCCTACATTAGACGACCTTGGATTTTCGTCTCCTGCACCGCCATGCAACTTTGATGGTCGGGTAACTTTCGCTATTTACTGTCGGAGATCACTTTTCATGATTAATAATGCATCCTGACACCGTTTTACTCAAAGTTAGAGCAAAAAAATTTTTTGTCCAAAAATCTTCCGTCGGTCATACCGGTACCCATGTCCTATGACTTGTACCAAGTTGTGAAGGGTAAATTTTGACAAAAATCCAAAAAAATCATTAAAAAGTCGCTATTGCTTATTGCATTCAGCATCGTTAGACGACTCTTATATGCCTTGGATGACCACTGTCTGATGATTATTTTAGCTTTTATGCCAAAATTTTGATTTCGTGTCTTACGTCCCTACATTAGACGACCTTGGATTTTCGTCTCCTGCACCGCCATGCAACTTTGATGGTCGGGTAACTTTCGCTATTTACTGTCGGAGATCACTTTTCATGATTAATAATGCATCCTGAGACCGTTTTACTCAAAGTTAGAGCAAAAAAATTTTTTGTCCAAAAATCTTCCGTCGGTCATACCGGTACCCATGTCCTATGACTTGTACCAAGTTGTGAAGGGTACATTTTGACAAAAATCCAAAAAAATCATTAAAAAGTCGCTATTGCTTATTGCATTCAGCATCGTTAGACGACTCTTATATGCCTTGGATGACCACTGTCTGATGATTATTTTAGCTTTTATGCCAAAATTTTGATTTCGTGTCTTACGTCCCTACATTAGACGACCTTGGATTTTCGTCTCCTGCACCGCCATGCAACTTTGATGGTCGGGTAACTTTCGCTATTTACTGTCGGAGATCACTTTTCATGATTAATAATGCATCCTGAGACCGTTTTACTCAAAGTTTGAGCAAAAAAATTTTTTGTCCAAAAATCTTCCGTCGGTCATACCGGTACCCATGTCCTATGACTTGTACCAAGTTGTGAAGGGTACATTTTGACAAAAATCCAAAAAAATCATTAAAAAGTCGCTATTGCTTATTGCATTCAGCATCGTTAGACGACTCTTATATGCCTTGGATGACCACTGTCTGATGATTATTTTAGCTTTTATGCCAAAATTTTGATTTCGTGTCTTACGTCCCTACATTAGACGACCTTGGATTTTCGTCTCCTGCACCGCCATGCAACTTTGATGGTCGGGTAACTTTCGCTATTTACTGTCGGAGATCACTTTTCATGATTAATAATGCATCCTGAGACCGTTTTACTCAAAGTTAGAGCAAAAAAATTTTTTGTCCAAAAATCTTCCGTCGGTCATACCGGTACCCATGTCCTATGACTTTTACCAAGTTGTGAAGGGTAAATTTTGACAAAAATCCAAAAAAATCATTAAAAAGTCGCTATTGCTTATTGCATTCAGCATCGTAAGACGACTCTTATATGCCTTGGATGACCACTGTCTGATGATTATTTTAGCTTTTATGCCAAAATTTTGATTTCGTGTCTTACGTCCCTACATTAAACGACCTTGGATTTTCGTCTCCTGCACCGCCATGCAACTTTGATGGTCGGGTAACTTTCGCTATTTACTGTCGGAGATCACTTTTCATGATTAATAATGCATCCTGAGACCGTTTTACTCAAAGTTAGAGCAAAAAAATTTTTTGTCCAAAAATCTTCCGTCGGTCATACCGGTACCCATGTCCTATGACTTGTACCAAGTTGTGAAGGGTACATTTTGACAAAAATCCAAAAAAATCTTTAAAAAGTCGCTATTGCTTATTGCATTCAGCATCGTTAGACGACTCTTATATGCCTTGGATGACCACTGTCTGATGATTATTTTAGCTTTTATGCCAAAATTTTGATTTCGTGTCTTACGTCCCTACATTAGACGACCTTGGATTTTCGTCTCCTGCACCGCCATGCAACTTTGATGGTCGGGTAACTTTCGCTATTTACTGTCGGAGATCACTTTTCATGATTAATAATGCATCCTGAGACCGTTTTACTCAAAGTTAGAGCAAAAAAATTTTTTGTCCAAAAATCTTCCGTCGGTCATACCGGTACCCATGTCCTATGACTTATACCAAGTTGTGAAGGGTAAATTTTGACAAAAATCCAAAAAAATCATTAAAAAGTCGCTATTGCTTATTGCATTTCGCATCGTTAGACGACTCTAATATGCCTTGGATGACCACTGTCTGATGATTATTTTAGCTTTTATGCCAAAATTTTGATTTCGTGTCTTACGTCCCTACATTAGACGACCTTGGATTTTCGTCTCCTGCACCGCCATGCAACTTTGATGGTCGGGTAACTTTCGCTATTTACTGTCGGAGATCACTTTTCATGATTAATAATGCATCCTGACACCGTTTTACTCAAAGTTAGAGCAAAAAAATTTTTTGTCCAAAAATCTTCCGTCGGTCATACCGGTACCCATGTCCTATGACTTATACCAAGTTGTGAAGGGTAAATTTTGACAAAAATCCAAAAAAATCATTAAAAAGTCGCTATTGCTTATTGCATTTCGCATCGTTAGACGACTCTAATATGCCTTGGATGACCACTGTCTGATGATTATTTTAGCTTTTATGCCAAAATTTTGATTTCGTGTCTTACGTCCCTACATTAGACGACCTTGGATTTTCGTCTCCTGCACCGCCATGCAACTTTGATGGTCGGGTAACTTTCGCTATTTACTGTCGGAGATCACTTTTCATGATTAATAATGCATCCTGACACCGTTTTACTCAAAGTTAGAGCAAAAAAATTTTTTGTCCAAAAATCTTCCGTCGGTCATACCGGTACCCATGTCCTATGACTTGTACCAAGTTGTGAAGGGTACATTTTGACAAAAATCCAAAAAAATCTTTAAAAAGTCGCTATTGCTTATTGCATTCAGCATCGTTAGACGACTCTTATATGCCTTGGATGACCACTGTCTGATGATTATTTTAGATTTTATGCCAAAATTTTGATTTCGTGTCTTACGTCCCTACATTAGACGACCTTGGATTTTCGTCGCCTGCACCGCCATGCAACTTTGATGGTCGGGTGACTTTTGCTATTTACCGTCGGAGATCACTTTTCATGATTAAGAATGCATCCTGAGACCGTTTTACTCAAAGTTAGAGCAAAAAAATTTTTTGTCCAAAAATCTTCCGTCGGTCATACCGGTACCCATGTCCTATGACTTGTACCAAGTTGTGAAGGGTACATTTTGACAAAAATCCAAAAAAATCTTTAAAAAGTCGCTATTGCTTATTGCATTCAGCATCGTTAGACGACTCTAATATGCCTTGGATGACCACTGTCTGATGATTATTTTAGCTTTTATGCCAAAATTTTGATTTCGTGTCTTACGTCCCTACATTAGACGACCTTGGATTTTCGTCGCCTGCACCGCCATGCAACTTTGATGGTCGGGTGACTTTTGCTATTTACCGTCGGAGATCACTTTTCATGATTAAGAATGCATCCTGAGACCGTTTTACTCAAAGTTAGAGCAAAAAAATTTTTTGTCCAAAAATCTTCCGTCGGTCATACCGGTACCCATGTCCTATGACTTGTACCAAGTTGTGAAGGGTACATTTTGACAAAAATCCAAAAAAATCTTTAAAAAGTCGCTATTGCTTATTGCATTCAGCATCGTTAGACGACTCTTATATGCCTTGGATGACCACTGTCTGATGATTATTTTAGATTTTATGCCAAAATTTTGATTTCGTGTCTTACGTCCCTAAATTAAACGACCTTGGATTTTCTTCTCCTACACCGCCATACAACTTTGATGGTCGGTTGACTTTTGCTATTTACTGTCGGTGTTCACTTTTCGTGGTTAAATATGTATTCTGAGACAGTTTTACTCAAAGTTAGAGAAAAAAATTTTCTTCTCAATAAATCCCCCGAAACCAATGTCTTATACATTGAACCAGGTTATGAGGCGCACCTGTGTGTGAAGAGTTCTTCGTGTGGTTTATAGACATTTCAGGCACTTGGTATATAGTTTTGGTTTGTGCCCAAGTCCCGTACTTAGAGATATTTTTGGTTTCGGACCAACCAATTCGACTTGCCTTCATCTCTTGTTAGGTTTATAATATCAATACTCGAACTTATATGCATGTTCAGGGACATCATTTTAACTTTCGGTTTGCGCACAAGTCCCGAACTTAGTGATGTTTTTGGTTTTGGACCAACCAATTCGACTTGCCTTCATCTCTTGTTAGGTTTATAATATCAATACTCGAACTTATATGCATGTTCAGGGACATCATTTTAACTTTCGGTTTGCGCACAAGTCCCGAACTTAGTGATATTTTTGGTTTCTTACCAACCAATTCGACTTGCCTTCATCTCTTGTTAGGTTTATTATATCAATACTCGAACTTATATGCATGTTCAGGGACATCATTTTAACTTTCGGTTTGTACCCAAGTCCCGAACTTAGTGATATTTTTGGTTTCTTACTTACCAATTCGACTTGCCTTCATCTCTTGTTAGGTTTATAATATCAATACTCGAACTTATATGCATGTTCAGGGACATCATATTAACTTTCGGTTTGCGCACAAGTCCCGAACTTAGTGATATTTTTGGTTTTGGACCAACCAATTCGACTTGCCTTCATCTCTTGTTAGGTTTATAATATCAATACTCGAACTTATATGCATGTTCAGGGACATCATATTAACTTTCGGTTTGTACCCAAGTCCCGAACTTAGTGATATTTTTGGTTTCTTATCAACCAATTCGACTTGCCTTCATCTCTTGTTAGGTTTATAATATCAATACTCGAACTTATATGCATGTTCAGGGACATCATTTTAACTTTCGGTTTGCACCCAAGTCCCGAACTTAGAGATATTTTTGGTTTTGGACCAACCAATTCGACTTGCCTTCATCTCTTGTTAGGTTTATAATATCAATACTCGAACTTATATGCATGTTCAGGGACATCATATTAACTTTCGGTTTGTACCCAAGTCCCGAACTTAGTGATATTTTTGGTTTTGGACCAACCAATTCGACTTGCCTTCATCTCTTGTTAGGTTTATAATATCAATACTCGAACTTATATGCATGTTCAGGGACATCATATTAACTTTCGGTTTGTACCCAAGTCCCGAACTTAGTGATATTTTTGGTTTCGTACCAACCAATTCGACTTGCCTTCATCTCTTGTTAGGTTTATAATATCAATACTCGAACTTATGTGCATGTTCAGGGACATCATTTTAACTTTCGGTTTGTACCCAAGTCCCGAACTTAGTGATATTTTTGGTTTCTTATCAACCAATTCGACTTGCCTTCATCTCTTGTTAGGTTTATTATATCAATACTCGAACTTATATGCATGTTCAGGGACATCATATTAACTTTCGGTTTGTACCCAAGTCCCGAACTTAGTGATATTTTTGGTTTTGGACCAACCAATTCGACTTGCCTTCATCTCTTGTTAGGTTTATAATATCAATACTCGAACTTATATGCATGTTCAGGGACATCATATTAACTTTCGGTTTGTACCCAAGTCCCGAACTTAGTGATATTTTTGGTTTCCAACCAACCAATTCGACTTGCCTTCATCTCTTGTTAGGTTTATAATATCAATACTCGAACTTATGTGCATGTTCAGGGACATCATTTTAACTTTCGGTTTGTACCCAAGTCCCGAACTAAGTGATATTTTTGGTTTCTTATCAACCAATTCGACTTGCCTTCATCTCTTGTTAGGTTTATTATATCAATACTCGAACTTATATGCATGTTCAGGGACATCATATTAACTTTCGGTTTGTACCCAAGTCCCGAACTTAGTGATATTTTTGGTTTTGGACCAACCAATTCGACTTGCCTTCATCTCTTGTTAGGTTTATAATATCAATACTCGAACTTATATGCATGTTCAGGGACATCATATTAACTTTCGGTTTTTACCCAAGTCCCGAACTTAGTGATATTTTTGGTTTCCAACCAACCAATTCGACTTGCCTTCATCTCTTGTTAGGTTTATAATATCAATACTCGAACTTATGTGCATGTTCAGGGACATCATTTTAACTTTCGGTTTGTACCCAAGTCCCGAACTTAGTGATATTTTTGGTTTCTTATCAACCAATTCGACTTGCCTTCATCTCTTGTTAGGTTTATTATATCAATACTCGAACTTATATGCATGTTCAGGGACATCATATTAACTTTCGGTTTGTACCCAAGTCCCGAACTTAGTGATATTTTTGGTTTCTCACCAACCAAATCGACTTGCCTTCATCTCTTGTTAGGTTTATAATATCAATGCTCGAACTTATATGCATGTTCAGGGACATCATATTAACTTTCGGTTTGTACCCAAGTCCCGAACTTAGTGATATTTTTGGTTTTGGACCAACCAATTCGACTTGCCTTCATCTCTTGTTAGGTTTATAATATCAATACTCGAACTTATATGCATGTTCAGGGACATCATATTAACTTTCGGTTTGTACCCAAGTCCCGAACTTAGTGATATTTTTGGTTTCCAACCAACCAATTCGACTTGCCTTCATCTCTTGTTAGGTTTATAATATCAATACTCGAACTTATGTGCATGTTCAGGGACATCATTTTAACTTTCGGTTTGTACCCAAGTCCCGAACTAAGTGATATTTTTGGTTTCTTATCAACCAATTCGACTTGCCTTCATCTCTTGTTAGGTTTATTATATCAATACTCGAACTTATATGCATGTTCAGGGACATCATATTAACTTTCGGTTTGTACCCAAGTCCCGAACTTAGTGATATTTTTGGTTTTGGACCAACCAATTCGACTTGCCTTCATCTCTTGTTAGGTTTATAATATCAATACTCGAACTTATATGCATGTTCAGGGACATCATATTAACTTTCGGTTTGTACCCAAGTCCCGAACTTAGTGATATTTTTGGTTTCCAACCAACCAATTCGACTTGCCTTCATCTCTTGTTAGGTTTATAATATCAATACTCGAACTTATGTGCATGTTCAGGGACATCATTTTAACTTTCGGTTTGTACCCAAGTCCCGAACTTAGTGATATTTTTGGTTTCTTATCAACCAATTCGACTTGCCTTCATCTCTTGTTAGGTTTATTATATCAATACTCGAACTTATATGCATGTTCAGGGACATCATATTAACTTTCGGTTTGTACCCAAGTCCCGAACTTAGTGATATTTTTGGTTTCTCACCAACCAAATCGACTTGCCTTCATCTCTTGTTAGGTTTATAATATCAATGCTCGAACTTATATGCATGTTCAGGGACATCATATTAACTTTCGGTTTGTACCCAAGTCCCGAACTTAGTGATATTTTTGGTTTTGGACCAACCAATTCGACTTGCCTTCATCTCTTGTTAGGTTTATAATATCAATACTCGAACTTATATGCATGTTCAGGGACATCATATTAACTTTCGGTTTGTACCCAAGTCCCGAACTTAGAGATATTTTTGGTTTTGGACCAACCAATTCGACTTGCCTTCATCTCTTGTTAGGTTTATAATATCAATACTCGAACTTATATGCATGTTCAGGGACATCATTTTAACTTTCGGTTTGCACCCAAGTCCCGAACTTAGTGATATTTTTGGTTTCTTATCAACCAATTCGACTGCCTTCATCTCTTGTTAGGTTTATAATATCAATACTCGAACTTATATGCATGTTCAGGGACATCATTTTAACTTTCGGTTTGCGCACAAGTCCCGAACTTAGTGATATTTTTGGTTTCTTACCAACCAATTCGACTTGCCTTCATCTCTTGTTAGGTTTATTATATCAATACTCGAACTTATATGCATGTTCAGGGACATCATTTTAACTTTCGGTTTGTACCCAAGTCCCGAACTTAGTGATATTTTTGGTTTCTTACCAACCAATTCGACTTGCCTTCATCTCTTGTTAGGTTTATAATATCAATACTCGAACTTATATGCATGTTCAGGGACATCATATTAACTTTCGGTTTGTACCCAAGTCCCGAACTTAGTGATATTTTTGGTTTCTTACTTACCAATTCGACTTGCCTTCATCTCTTGTTAGGTTTATAATATCAATACTCGAACTTATATGCATGTTCAGGGACATCATTTTAACTTTCGGTTTGTACCCAAGTCCCGAACTTAGAGATATTTTTGGTTTTGGACCAACCAATTCGACTTGCCTTCATCTCTTGTTAGGTTTATAATATCAATACTCGAACTTATATGCATGTTCAGGGACATCATATTAACTTTCGGTTTGTACCCAAGTCCCGAACTTAGTGATATTTTTGGTTTCTTACTTACCAATTCGACTTGCCTTCATCTCTTGTTAGGTTTATAATATCAATACTCGAACTTATATGCATGTTCAGGGACATCATATTCACTTTCGGTTTGTACCCAAGTCCCGAACTTAGTGATATTTTTGGTTTCTTATCAACCAATTCGACTTGCCTTCATCTCTTGTTAGGTTTATAATATCAATACTCGAACTTATATGCATGTTCAGGGACATCATTTTAACTTTCGGTTTGCACCCAAGTCCCGAACTTAGAGATATTTTTGGTTTTGGACCAACCAATTCGACTTGCCTTCATCTCTTGTTAGGTTTATAATATCAATACTCGAACTTATATGCATGTTCAGGGACATCATATTAACTTTCGGTTTGTACCCAAGTCCCGAACTTAGAGATATTTTTGGTTTTGGACCAACCAATTCGACTTGCCTTCATCTCTTGTTAGGTTTATAATATCAATACTCGAACTTATATGCATGTTCAGGGACATCATTTTAACTTTCGGTTTGCACCCAAGTCCCGAACTTAGTGATATTTTTGGTTTCTTATCAACCAATTCGACTGCCTTCATCTCTTGTTAGGTTTATAATATCAATACTCGAACTTATATGCATGTTCAGGGACATCATTTTAACTTTCGGTTTGCACCCAAGTCCCGAACTTAGAGATATTTTTGGTTTTGGACCAACCAATTCGACTTGCCTTCATCTCTTGTTAGGTTTATAATATCAATACTCGAACTTATATGCATGTTCAGGGACATCATATTAACTTTCGGTTTGTACCCAAGTCCCGATTTTAGAGATATTTTTGGTTTTGGACCAACCAATTCGACTTGCCTTCATCTCTTGTTAGGTTTATAATATCAATACTCGAACTTATATGCATGTTCAGGGACATCATATTAACTTTCGGTTTGTACCCAAGTCCCGATTTTAGAGATATTTTTGGTTTTGGACCAACCAATTCGACTTGCCTTCATCTCTTGTTAGGTTTATAATATCAATACTCGAACTTATATGCATGTTCAGGGACATCATTTTAACTTTCGGTTTGTACCCAAGTCCCAAACTTAGTGATATTTTTGGTTTCTCACCAACCAATTCGACTTGCCTTCATCTCTTGTTAGGTTATCAAAATTTTTAATGCAATTGCATGTATTTTGTGAGCTTATGGGTGAGGGATTTATGTACCGGACTTAGAGAAATTTTTGAAGTCCAAACATTCAATTTGGACTCCATACTCCATTGCTCCTCTAAGAGGTACCTAGTACCCCGTAGCGAAGCAACCGTCACGTTTGAACTTTCCACTAGGAGGTGCAGCCATCACTCGACATGTTAATCATTATCACCCCATACTACTCTCTATATCCGGATACGGCGCTAACCCGATTGCTTGCCCCGACAGCAATCGACCCACTCGTAAGCGGGTTACCCGTAGGTAAGTCAACGATGCGTATTGCCCCCTTCAAGCAAACCGATCATCACTCCGTGGAGGAGTAATGACGGACCCGTACCGGTATCAACTGCATATGATCAACATTCTTATGAACCCACACACTCTTCGCTTATATGCTCAGTAACATTTCAATTCTCTCTCTGTCTTTCGTTTTCCAACTCATTCATCGTGCATACTGAACACACCCGGAAAGGTGCGACAGTACACACGAATACACCACCAAGCATGGGTCGCCTGAGAGGATCGATGCGAACGCATCTCTACAACTCGCAGCTCCCAGCCTGAAGTCCCGTCGTTTGCGGGCGGTCGGTAGGCATCGAAACTAGTCAAGTCCACGGTCGGCGAGGTCAGCTGCCACCAGTGTTCCCTATGGTCAGGTACTAACACGTGCGGTGCGACCCTGCGCGATGCGGCCAAGTCTAGAAGCGGGGATGAGGCGCCAGGCTGCGAGGCAGCGCCAGCGTATCTCGGAGGGTTGTTAGGCCCGCTAGCTTACGATTGCCTATGGGGGTTTGAAGCGCTATCAGCTCGGATTGGTTACGACCTTAGAGGCGTTCAGGCATAATCCAGCGGACGTAGCGTCATACCAAAGTCCGGTCGAACTAGTATTGAGCCAGTGGTCCGTACCTGTGGTTCCTCTCGTACTGCACAGGAATTCCGTTAAGATAGCACAAATGCACACACCAGTAGGGTAAAACTAACCTGTCTCACGACGGTCTAAACCCAGCTCACGTTCCCTTGAAAGGGTGAACAATCCTACGCTTTGGGAATTTTGCTTCACAATGATAGGAAGAGCCGACATCGAAGGATCAAAAAGTCACGTCGCTATGAACGCTTGGCGACCACAAGCCAGTTATCCCTGTAGTTGCGATCGGTCAGCCGAAGTGAGCAGACGTGCCTTTGCTGTGCTCCGTGAGGAAAAATTTTTTCGTGTTATTCAGTGAATACAATAGTTAGGGTGGTGAATTTACGTGTGCGGCCCCCGATCTTGGTCCTACGCCCCCCCTCCGAGTTTTTCCGGAAAATTCGGAAAATTGAGGGAGTTTTTCGCGGGATGGTTTTTCGCGAATATTAAGAAAAGTAGTGGACCGATCGGGCCAAATGAGGTCTCAAAAGAAGCGGGCCAGTGTGCCGCATGTTTTTGAGAAGGAAAAACTTTGAAAAGAATGGAGTTCAGTGATATGTGAGTGATTAAAAAGTGAAAATTGAACTTAAAATAGCCAGTGTAGCTTAAGAGCTAGAAGAGAGCCGCCATACAAAGATTTGTGCGTTTCTTGGAGGAGAACAATTCCAGAAAGTTTCAAGACAATCGAGTGAAAACTGGCGGAGTTACAGGGCGGCAAAGTTTCGCACCAAAAAAGGACGCCGTTTTTCGCCTTCCGAAAATGGCGGCGTGTGTGTGAAAAAAGCCGTTAAAAACCGTTAAAAAACCGTTAAAAACTGGTCCCTGTACCACCAACACCCGGACGGAACATTTTGTGCGGAGCACCCGGTGTTCGGACGGGTTGTTCAGAGTGTCCGCCCTGGTTTCCCGAGAGTTCCCGGCGGGCCCACTGGCCGCTTTTTGGAGGTTCGGCCGGCCAGTCAACCGATCCGGGCGTGCGACCCCTCCATCGACGCGTCTCGGTAAGTGGAAACTGGGAGTGACCATCCCGCCCCCCTCCCACCCACCCACCACCCACTGGAGCGGAAAAACACCCTCACAAACGGTTTTTCCGCGTTTTCCCGGGGAAGGAAGGGAGATAGCGACTTGGGGTCTTCGGTGGAGTTGTTCGGGTGGACCCCCCCCACCCACCCCCCTGGAAAACCGACCGATTTTCCACCACCAGGGGGCGCTACAGCCAGGAAAAGCCACCGGTTGAAGAGTTTTCCGACACTCACGGGAAAACCGGGCTTTTCCCGATAGGGGTTTATATGGGGCACGGAGCCCGATTTTAAAGAAGAATACCCCCCCGCAAGGATTTCCCCCCACCCCCCCTGGAAAATAGGGTTTTTCCGGGCAGCCCCCCTTTCCAAACTATCAACCGGACCCGGGCAAGTGGGGTGTCCAACGACGCAGCTCAACGGTACGAAGTGAAAGCACACCCCCCCGCACCGCCCCCACCTACCCCAACCACCCACCAACCCCCCGGAGCCGTAAAACCGGTTATCTTAGCGGTTTTCCGCAATTTTCCCGGGGAAGGAAGGGAGATAGCGTCTTGGGGTCTTCGGTGGAGTTGTTCGGGTGGACCCCCCCCCCACCCACCCCCCTGGAAAACCGACCGATTTTCCACCACCAGGGGGCGCTACAGCCAGGAAAAGCCACCGGTGGAAGAGTTTTCCGACACTCACGGGAAAACCGGGCTTTTCCCGATAGGGGTTTATATGGGGCACGGAGCCCGATTTTAAAGGAGAATACCCCCCCGCAAGGATTTCCCCCCACCCCCCCTGGAAAATAGGGTTTTTCCGGGCAGCCCCCCTTTCCATACTATCAACCGAACCCGGGCAAGTGGGGTGTCCAACGACGCAGCTCAACGGTACGAAGCGAACGCACACCCCCCCGCCCCGCCCCCACCTACCCTCACCACCTACCAACCCCACGAAGCGGAAAAATCGGTTTTTTAAGCGGTTTTCCGCGATTTTTCCGGGGAAGGAAGGGAGATAGCGGTCTCGTGTGGAAGAGAAAGTTGCTCGTTAGGGAAATTTCCATCAATCCCCATCTTTAGAACCTGGATTTTCCGACTTCGGCCGGAAAAGTCAAATTTTCCGGGCACCATTTTCCGGCCGGATAGTACGAAGTTGGGTGTCCAGCGACGCGGCTTGGAGAAAGGAAGGTAGAAAACATCACCCCGCCCCGCTCCCACCTACCACCACCCCCCTGGAGCCGGAAAACCTGTTTCTCCGAGGGTTTCCGTTAGTTTTCCGGGGGAAGGAGCGGAGCTAGCTGATCCAGAGCCGCAGGGGATAGTAGGCGAGACCCATTACTCGCTTATGAGTGCGCCGTATAAATTACGGCCTAGAAAAGGGTCGGTGGTGGCTACCCAGCCACCAGTGTATGAGCGTCCGGCCACGCCCACGATGGAGCTTTGCTACTCCAGCGATGAAGATGAAATGAATAACACCATCATTGCGACGTCGGGGCGTGAGGCAGGGGAGGCGGTCATGGAGTTGGAGCAACCAACAGCCTTAGTGCTAACACCATCGGCATCTCCTGCTCCGGAGGCAGTTGGTGGGACCATCGACGCGGGAAGCTGGGCATTGCTGATGGCACAGCTGCAAAGTATCGCCGCCCAGCTCACAACCGCGCTGGAGGAGTTGCGTTCTTGTCGTGAGGAGAACTCAGCACTTCGACGCGAAAACGAGTTGTTGCGCACGGGCACTAGATCAGTGCTTGAGTTGCAAACTGCGGCGATACACGGCAGTAACCGGGAGTCTGCCCGGAAGCGTCTGCAGCGGCAAAGGCAGCGACAGCGAGAAAAGCAGCAGCAGCAGCAGCAGCAGCAGCAACGTCAGCTGCAGCAGCAGCAGCAGCAGCAGCAGCAGCAGCAGCAGCAGCAACGTCAGCTGCAGCAGCAGCAGCAGCAGCAGCAGCAGCAGCAGCAGCAGCAGCAGCAGCAGCAGCAGCGTCAGCAGCAGCAGCAGCAGCAGCAGCAGCGTCAGCAGCAGCAGCAGCAACAGCTGCGTCAGCAGCAGCAGCAGCAGCAGCAGCGTCAGCAGCAGCAGCAGCAGAAGCAGCAGCAGCAACAGCCGCAGCAGCAGCCGCAGCAACAGCAGCTCTGGACGACGGTGGTGAAAGGCCACTCGTCCAAGCGGCAATGCCACCAGCCGCAGCAGCAGCAGCAGCAGCAACAGCAGCGAGGCGAGCGATACGTGCCACCGCAGCTTCGCACACCGCAGCAGCAGCAGCAGCAACAACATCAGCAGCAGTCCAAGGGGCGTCCTGTACGACCTGACCGCATCGCGGTGGTTCCGGGTGCGAACAAAACCTGGACGGAGATGTACGTTAAACTACGTACGTCTCAGGAGCTGCAGGACGTCCGGGCGGACATCGGGATGGGGCGTCGGACCGCGCAAGGCCATCTGATAGTCCCGCTGCGCAAGAACGTGGACAGCGCGGAGCTGGCTCGCCGCATTCAGCTGGCGCTCGGCGAGGATGGCGTGGCCCGGGTCGTGACGGAGATGGGAGAAGTTCTCGTCACAAACGTCGACCCCTTGGCTCAGGAGAGCGACGTGGAGCTTGCCATCAAGCAGCAGCTAGGAGCGGAGCCGGGTATTGCGCGGGTCGAGCTGTGGGAGCTCCGCGATGGCACGAAGCGGGCTCGAGTGCGGCTTCCACTCGGAAAGGCTCGGCTTCTGATTGGCCAGAAGCTTACTCTGTGCCAGTGTGTAAGCGGCATCCGCGAGGTCCCGAAGAAGCCGCTTGATCTTCAGCGCTGCTTCCGCTGCTTACTGACGGGGCACCTGGCGCGAGATTGTCGTGCCCCCACTGACCGGTCGGGTCAGTGCCTGCAGTGTGGCGAGGTAGGCCACCGCATCAGCCAGTGCACCGCGGCGGCTAAGTGCATATTCTGCCAGGGGCCCCATCGCGTGGGCCATTCATCGTGCCCCCAGAACTTGCAATGGCGGGCGTAATGCGGGTGATGCAGGCCAACCTGGGTGGTGGACGCATCGCCCAGGACCTGGCCTTGCAGACAGCCCGCACAAAGCGGGCCGACGTGCTGTTGCTGTCGGAGGTTTACCGGCCTCCAGATGGTAGCGGTAACTGGGCGGTCGACTCGTCGGGGGGAGCAGCTGTGGTGGCGACCGGCCACCTCCCAATCCAGCGGGTCTGGCGCTGTGCCATGCCCGGATTGGCAGCAGCGCAGATCGGAGGGGTGGTTTACATCAGCTGCTACGCCCCTCCACGTCTCAACACCAGCGAGTTCGAGCAGTTACTGGAGGCGGTGGAGTTGGAGGCCCAACCTCACCCGCGTATCGTCTTGGCAGGCGATTTTAACGCCTGGAACGAGGAGTGGGGCAGCCAGCGTTCTACCTGGCGCGGTGAAGAGCTGCTTGATACCGTCAGGCAACTGGGCCTTGTGGTCCTGAACCAAGGCTCGGTCCCGACGTTCGTGGGCAACGGAGTCGCCACTCCCAGTGTCGTGGATGTGTCTTTTGCGAGCGCATCCATCGCTCGTCCGGACACTTGGGAGGTGGCTGCAGACACCGCTGCGTGCCACTACACGGCATCGGACCATCAGTATATCTTCTTCACCGTGGGGCCTCTAACTCGTGACCAGCAGCAGCGACAACAGCAGCAGCAGCAGCACCAGCAGCAGCAGCAGCAGCAGCAGCAGCAGCAGCAGCAGCAGCAGCAGCAGCAGCAGCAGCAGCAGCAGCAGCAGCAGCAGCAGCAGCAGCATCAGCAACAGCAGCAGCAGCAGCATCAGCAGCAGCAGCAGCAGCAACAGCATCATCGTCAGCGGGGACAGGGGTCCTCAACGTCGTCCACCACTTTCCGGCACGCTGGCCGTAGATGGAAGACGACGCAGTTTTCGGTCGAGGCATTCACAGCCGCACTCCAGACGGCCGGATTCCCGGAGCGAGCCGTGAGCCAGGAGGGGATGGTCGCTGCCATGTTCGATGCATGCGACGACACGATGGAGCGCGTCACCGTGTCACATCGTGACCCCCATCGCGACCTCTTCTGGTGGACCCCGGAGATTCTGCGTCTTCGGGAGGAGTGTGCGGCTGTGCACGAGAGAATGCTTCGTACGACCGATCTGCAGGAGCGCAGCGTCGTGGCCGCACATCATCGGTCGGCGAGGAGAGCGGTGGAGAAGGCTGTCCGGGCCAGCAAGCGTGCACAGCTTGATGAGCTGATACAACAGGCGGAGACCAATGAGTTTGGGGCCGGTTACCGGGTGGTAATGTCTCGCCTTCGTGGCAGCTTTGTGCCACCGGAGACAGACCGTGCCGTACTGGAACAGATTGCCAACGATCTGTTTCCAACTCATCCGCCTGTTGTCTGGCCGGACTCCGAATTGCCGAGTGCGGACACCGAGGAGCAGAGGACATCGCTGACCCCCGTTACTGCGGACGAGCTGCTTAGCATCGTGGGAACAATGGCGAACAGGAAAGCGCCTGGATTGGACGGTATCCCCAATGCTGCGGTTAAGACGGCAATTAGGAAGTACCCGGAGGTTTTCGTCCGTTTGTACCAGGACTGCCTGGACCGGGGTGCGTTTCCAGCGCCCTGGAAGAGGCAGCGCTTGGTGCTGCTGCCAAAGCCTGGCAAACCTCCCGGGGAAAGCTCCTCCTACCGGCCGCTGTGCATGCTTGATGCACTCGGCAAGGTGTTGGAGCGCCTAATCCTTAACCGGCTGAACGAGTTCCTGGAGGAACCAGATGCGGAACGATTATCGGACGAACAGTACGGATTCCGGCGGGGCAGATCCACCATCAGTGCGATCCAGCGTGTTGTCGAAGCGGGCAGGAAGGCCATGTCCTTTCATCGTACCAATGCCCGAGACAAGCGCTGCCTGATGGTGGTTGCCCTGGACATCCGCAACGCGTTCAACTCCGCGCCTTGGCAGGCCATCGCCAGCGCGTTGAGGGACAAGGGGGTACCGTTGTCGCTGCAGAGGATGCTGAAAAGCTATTTCGAGGATCGGCGACTGGTTATCGACACCAGCGAGGGCCCCGTCGAGCGCAGCATCAGCGCGGGAGTTCCACAGGGTTCCATATTGGGACCCACGCTGTGGAACGTGCTGTACGACGGGGTCCTGGGTGTCCAGTTGCCTGAGGGGGCCGAGGTTATTGGCTACGCCGATGACCTTGTAGTCTTGGTCCCCG
>NW_026060425.1:7500-25000 GCF_943734695.1 Anopheles maculipalpis | reverse complement strand
TTTACTCAAAGTTTGAGCAAAAAAATTTTTTGTCCAAAAATCTTCCGTCGGTCATACCGGTACCCATGTCCTATGACTTGTACCAAGTTGTGAAGGGTACATTTTGACAAAAATCCAAAAAAATCATTAAAAAGTCGCTATTGCTTATTGCATTCAGCATCGTTAGACGACTCTTATATGCCTTGGATGACCACTGTCTGATGATTATTTTAGCTTTTATGCCAAAATTTTGATTTCGTGTCTTACGTCCCTACATTAGACGACCTTGGATTTTCGTCTCCTGCACCGCCATGCAACTTTGATGGTCGGGTAACTTTCGCTATTTACTGTCGGAGATCACTTTTCATGATTAATAATGCATCCTGAGACCGTTTTACTCAAAGTTAGAGCAAAAAAATTTTTTGTCCAAAAATCTTCCGTCGGTCATACCGGTACCCATGTCCTATGACTTGTACCAAGTTGTGAAGGGTACATTTTGACAAAAATCCAAAAAAATCTTTAAAAAGTCGCTATTGCTTATTGCATTCAGCATCGTTAGACGACTCTTATATGCCTTGGATGACCACTGTCTGATGATTATTTTAGCTTTTATGCCAAAATTTTGATTTCGTGTCTTACGTCCCTACATTAGACGACCTTGGATTTTCGTCTCCTGCACCGCCATGCAACTTTGATGGTCGGGTAACTTTCGCTATTTACTGTCGGAGATCACTTTTCATGATTAATAATGCATCCTGAGACCGTTTTACTCAAAGTTAGAGCAAAAAAATTTTTTGTCCAAAAATCTTCCGTCGGTCATACCGGTACCCATGTCCTATGACTTATACCAAGTTGTGAAGGGTAAATTTTGACAAAAATCCAAAAAAATCATTAAAAAGTCGCTATTGCTTATTGCATTTCGCATCGTTAGACGACTCTAATATGCCTTGGATGACCACTGTCTGATGATTATTTTAGCTTTTATGCCAAAATTTTGATTTCGTGTCTTACGTCCCTACATTAGACGACCTTGGATTTTCGTCTCCTGCACCGCCATGCAACTTTGATGGTCGGGTAACTTTCGCTATTTACTGTCGGAGATCACTTTTCATGATTAATAATGCATCCTGACACCGTTTTACTCAAAGTTAGAGCAAAAAAATTTTTTGTCCAAAAATCTTCCGTCGGTCATACCGGTACCCATGTCCTATGACTTATACCAAGTTGTGAAGGGTAAATTTTGACAAAAATCCAAAAAAATCATTAAAAAGTCGCTATTGCTTATTGCATTTCGCATCGTTAGACGACTCTAATATGCCTTGGATGACCACTGTCTGATGATTATTTTAGCTTTTATGCCAAAATTTTGATTTCGTGTCTTACGTCCCTACATTAGACGACCTTGGATTTTCGTCTCCTGCACCGCCATGCAACTTTGATGGTCGGGTAACTTTCGCTATTTACTGTCGGAGATCACTTTTCATGATTAATAATGCATCCTGACACCGTTTTACTCAAAGTTAGAGCAAAAAAATTTTTTGTCCAAAAATCTTCCGTCGGTCATACCGGTACCCATGTCCTATGACTTATACCAAGTTGTGAAGGGTAAATTTTGACAAAAATCCAAAAAAATCATTAAAAAGTCGCTATTGCTTATTGCATTTCGCATCGTTAGACGACTCTAATATGCCTTGGATGACCACTGTCTGATGATTATTTTAGCTTTTATGCCAAAATTTTGATTTCGTGTCTTACGTCCCTACATTAGACGACCTTGGATTTTCGTCTCCTGCACCGCCATGCAACTTTGATGGTCGGGTAACTTTCGCTATTTACTGTCGGAGATCACTTTTCATGATTAATAATGCATCCTGAGACCGTTTTACTCAAAGTTTGAGCAAAAAAATTTTTTGTCCAAAAATCTTCCGTCGGTCATACCGGTACCCATGTCCTATGACTTGTACCAAGTTGTGAAGGGTACATTTTGACAAAAATCCAAAAAAATCATTAAAAAGTCGCTATTGCTTATTGCATTCAGCATCGTTAGACGACTCTTATATGCCTTGGATGACCACTGTCTGATGATTATTTTAGCTTTTATGCCAAAATTTTGATTTCGTGTCTTACGTCCCTACATTAGACGACCTTGGATTTTCGTCTCCTGCACCGCCATGCAACTTTGATGGTCGGGTAACTTTCGCTATTTACTGTCGGAGATCACTTTTCATGATTAATAATGCATCCTGAGACCGTTTTACTCAAAGTTAGAGCAAAAAAATTTTTTGTCCAAAAATCTTCCGTCGGTCATACCGGTACCCATGTCCTATGACTTGTACCAAGTTGTGAAGGGTACATTTTGACAAAAGTCCAAAAAAATCTTTAAAAAGTCGCTATTGCTTATTGCATTCAGCATCGTTAGACGACTCTTATATGCCTTGGATGACCACTGTCTGATGATTATTTTAGCTTTTATGCCAAAATTTTGATTTCGTGTCTTACGTCCCTACATTAGACGACCTTGGATTTTCGTCTCCTGCACCGCCATGCAACTTTGATGGTCGGGTAACTTTCGCTATTTACTGTCGGAGATCACTTTTCATGATTAATAATGCATCCTGAGACCGTTTTACTCAAAGTTAGAGCAAAAAAATTTTTTGTCCAAAAATCTTCCGTCGGTCATACCGGTACCCATGTCCTATGACTTATACCAAGTTGTGAAGGGTAAATTTTGACAAAAATCCAAAAAAATCATTAAAAAGTCGCTATTGCTTATTGCATTTCGCATCGTTAGACGACTCTAATATGCCTTGGATGACCACTGTCTGATGATTATTTTAGCTTTTATGCCAAAATTTTGATTTCGTGTCTTACGTCCCTACATTAGACGACCTTGGATTTTCGTCTCCTGCACCGCCATGCAACTTTGATGGTCGGGTAACTTTCGCTATTTACTGTCGGAGATCACTTTTCATGATTAATAATGCATCCTGACACCGTTTTACTCAAAGTTAGAGCAAAAAAATTTTTTGTCCAAAAATCTTCCGTCGGTCATACCGGTACCCATGTCCTATGACTTATACCAAGTTGTGAAGGGTAAATTTTGACAAAAATCCAAAAAAATCATTAAAAAGTCGCTATTGCTTATTGCATTTCGCATCGTTAGACGACTCTAATATGCCTTGGATGACCACTGTCTGATGATTATTTTAGCTTTTATGCCAAAATTTTGATTTCGTGTCTTACGTCCCTACATTAGACGACCTTGGATTTTCGTCTCCTGCACCGCCATGCAACTTTGATGGTCGGGTAACTTTCGCTATTTACTGTCGGAGATCACTTTTCATGATTAATAATGCATCCTGACACCGTTTTACTCAAAGTTAGAGCAAAAAAATTTTTTGTCCAAAAATCTTCCGTCGGTCATACCGGTACCCATGTCCTATGACTTGTACCAAGTTGTGAAGGGTAAATTTTGACAAAAATCCAAAAAAATCATTAAAAAGTCGCTATTGCTTATTGCATTTCGCATCGTTAGACGACTCTAATATGCCTTGGATGACCACTGTCTGATGATTATTTTAGCTTTTATGCCAAAATTTTGATTTCGTGTCTTACGTCCCTACATTAGACGACCTTGGATTTTCGTCTCCTGCACCGCCATGCAACTTTGATGGTCGGGTAACTTTCGCTATTTACTGTCGGAGATCACTTTTCATGATTAATAATGCATCCTGAGACCGTTTTACTCAAAGTTAGAGCAAAAAAATTTTTTGTCCAAAAATCTTCCGTCGGTCATACCGGTACCCATGTCCTATGACTTATACCAAGTTGTGAAGGGTAAATTTTGACAAAAATCCAAAAAAATCATTAAAAAGTCGCTATTGCTTATTGCATTTCGCATCGTTAGACGACTCTAATATGCCTTGGATGACCACTGTCTGATGATTATTTTAGCTTTTATGCCAAAATTTTGATTTCGTGTCTTACGTCCCTACATTAGACGACCTTGGATTTTCGTCTCCTGCACCGCCATGCAACTTTGATGGTCGGGTAACTTTCGCTATTTACTGTCGGAGATCACTTTTCATGCTTAAAAATGCATCCTGACACCGTTTTACTCAAAGTTAGAGCAAAAAAATTTTTTGTCCAAAAATCTTCCGTCGGTCATACCGGTACCCATGTCCTATAACTTGTACCAAGTTGTGAAGGGTAAATTTTGACAAAAATCCAAAAAAATCATTAAAAAGTCGCTATTGCTTATTGCATTCAGCATCGTTAGACGACTCTAATATGCCTTGGATGACCACTGTCTGATGATTATTTTAGATTTTATGCCAAAATTTTGATTTCGTGTCTTACGTCCCTACATTAGACGACCTTGGATTTTCGTCGCCTGCACCGCCATGCAACTTTGATGGTCGGGTGACTTTTGCTATTTACCGTCGGAGATCACTTTTCATGATTAAGAATGCATCCTGAGACCGTTTTACTCAAAGTTAGAGCAAAAAAATTTTTTGTCCAAAAATCTTCCGTCGGTCATACCGGTACCCATGTCCTATGACTTGTACCAAGTTGTGAAGGGTACATTTTGACAAAAATCCAAAAAAATCTTTAAAAAGTCGCTATTGCTTATTGCATTCAGCATCGTTAGACGACTCTAATATGCCTTGGATGACCACTGTCTGATGATTATTTTAGCTTTTATGCCAAAATTTTGATTTCGTGTCTTACGTCCCTACATTAGACGACCTTGGATTTTCGTCGCCTGCACCGCCATGCAACTTTGATGGTCGGGTGACTTTTGCTATTTACCGTCGGAGATCACTTTTCATGATTAAGAATGCATCCTGAGACCGTTTTACTCAAAGTTAGAGCAAAAAAATTTTTTGTCCAAAAATCTTCCGTCGGTCATACCGGTACCCATGTCCTATGACTTGTACCAAGTTGTGAAGGGTACATTTTGACAAAAATCCAAAAAAATCTTTAAAAAGTCGCTATTGCTTATTGCATTCAGCATCGTTAGACGACTCTTATATGCCTTGGATGACCACTGTCTGATGATTATTTTAGATTTTATGCCAAAATTTTGATTTCGTGTCTTACGTCCCTAAATTAAACGACCTTGGATTTTCTTCTCCTACACCGCCATACAACTTTGATGGTCGGTTGACTTTTGCTATTTACTGTCGGTGTTCACTTTTCGTGGTTAAATATGTATTCTGAGACAGTTTTACTCAAAGTTAGAGAAAAAAATTTTCTTCTCAATAAATCCCCCGAAACCAATGTCTTATACATTGAACCAGGTTATGAGGCGCACCTGTGTGTGAAGAGTTCTTCGTGTGGTTTATAGACATTTCAGGCACTTGGTATATAGTTTTGGTTTGTGCCCAAGTCCCGTACTTAGAGATATTTTTGGTTTCGGACCAACCAATTCGACTTGCCTTCATCTCTTGTTAGGTTTATAATATCAATACTCGAACTTATATGCATGTTCAGGGACATCATTTTAACTTTCGGTTTGCGCACAAGTCCCGAACTTAGTGATGTTTTTGGTTTTGGACCAACCAATTCGACTTGCCTTCATCTCTTGTTAGGTTTATAATATCAATACTCGAACTTATATGCATGTTCAGGGACATCATTTTAACTTTCGGTTTGCGCACAAGTCCCGAACTTAGTGATATTTTTGGTTTCTTACCAACCAATTCGACTTGCCTTCATCTCTTGTTAGGTTTATAATATCAATACTCGAACTTATATGCATGTTCAGGGACATCATTTTAACTTTCGGTTTGTACCCAAGTCCCGAACTTAGTGATATTTTTGGTTTCTTACTTACCAATTCGACTTGCCTTCATCTCTTGTTAGGTTTATAATATCAATACTCGAACTTATATGCATGTTCAGGGACATCATATTAACTTTCGGTTTGCGCACAAGTCCCGAACTTAGTGATATTTTTGGTTTTGGACCAACCAATTCGACTTGCCTTCATCTCTTGTTAGGTTTATAATATCAATACTCGAACTTATATGCATGTTCAGGGACATCATATTCACTTTCGGTTTGTACCCAAGTCCCGAACTTAGTGATATTTTTGGTTTCTTATCAACCAATTCGACTTGCCTTCATCTCTTGTTAGGTTTATAATATCAATACTCGAACTTATATGCATGTTCAGGGACATCATTTTAACTTTCGGTTTGCACCCAAGTCCCGAACTTAGAGATATTTTTGGTTTTGGACCAACCAATTCGACTTGCCTTCATCTCTTGTTAGGTTTATAATATCAATACTCGAACTTATATGCATGTTCAGGGACATCATATTAACTTTCGGTTTGTACCCAAGTCCCGAACTTAGTGATATTTTTGGTTTTGGACCAACCAATTCGACTTGCCTTCATCTCTTGTTAGGTTTATAATATCAATACTCGAACTTATATGCATGTTCAGGGACATCATATTAACTTTCGGTTTGTACCCAAGTCCCGAACTTAGTGATATTTTTGGTTTCCAACCAACCAATTCGACTTGCCTTCATCTCTTGTTAGGTTTATAATATCAATACTCGAACTTATGTGCATGTTCAGGGACATCATTTTAACTTTCGGTTTGTACCCAAGTCCCGAACTTAGTGATATTTTTGGTTTCTTATCAACCAATTCGACTTGCCTTCATCTCTTGTTAGGTTTATTATATCAATACTCGAACTTATATGCATGTTCAGGGACATCATATTAACTTTCGGTTTGTACCCAAGTCCCGAACTTAGTGATATTTTTGGTTTTGGACCAACCAATTCGACTTGCCTTCATCTCTTGTTAGGTTTATAATATCAATACTCGAACTTATATGCATGTTCAGGGACATCATATTAACTTTCGGTTTGTACCCAAGTCCCGAACTTAGTGATATTTTTGGTTTCCAACCAACCAATTCGACTTGCCTTCATCTCTTGTTAGGTTTATAATATCAATACTCGAACTTATGTGCATGTTCAGGGACATCATTTTAACTTTCGGTTTGTACCCAAGTCCCGAACTTAGTGATATTTTTGGTTTCTTATCAACCAATTCGACTTGCCTTCATCTCTTGTTAGGTTTATTATATCAATACTCGAACTTATATGCATGTTCAGGGACATCATATTAACTTTCGGTTTGTACCCAAGTCCCGAACTTAGTGATATTTTTGGTTTTGGACCAACCAATTCGACTTGCCTTCATCTCTTGTTAGGTTTATAATATCAATACTCGAACTTATATGCATGTTCAGGGACATCATATTAACTTTCGGTTTGTACCCAAGTCCCGAACTTAGTGATATTTTTGGTTTCCAACCAACCAATTCGACTTGCCTTCATCTCTTGTTAGGTTTATAATATCAATACTCGAACTTATGTGCATGTTCAGGGACATCATTTTAACTTTCGGTTTGTACCCAAGTCCCGTACTTAGAGATATTTTTGGTTTCGGACCAACCAATTCGACTTGCCTTCATCTCTTGTAAGGTTTATAATATCAATACTCGAACTTATATGCATGTTCAGGGACATCATTTTAACTTTCGGTTTGCGCACAAGTCCCGAACTTAGTGATGTTTTTGGTTTTGGACCAACCAATTCGACTTGCCTTCATCTCTTGTTAGGTTTATAATATCAATACTCGAACTTATATGCATGTTCAGGGACATCATATTAACTTTCGGTTTGTACCCAAGTCCGGAACTTAGTGATATTTTTGGTTTTGGACCAACCAATTCGACTTGCCTTCATCTCTTGTTAGGTTTATTATATCAATACTCGAACTTATATGCATGTTCAGGGACATCATTTTAACTTTCGGTTTGCACCCAAGTCCCGAACTTAGAGATATTTGTGGTTTTGGACCAACCAATTCGACTTGCCTTCATCTCTTGTTAGGTTTATAATATCAATACTCGAACTTATATGCATGTTCAGGGACATCATTTTAACTTTCGGTTTGCACCCAAGTCCCGAACTTAGAGATATTTTTGGTTTCTTATCAACCAATTCGACTTGCCTTCATCTCTTCTTAGGTTTATTATATCAATACTCGAACTTATATGCATGTTCAGGGACATCATATTAACTTTCGGTTTGCACCCAAGTCCCGAACTTAGAGATATTTTTGGTTTCTTATCAACCAATTCGACTTGCCTTCATCTCTTGTTAGGTTTATAATATCAATACTCGAACTTATATGCATGTTCAGGGACATCATTTTAACATTCGGTTTGCGCACAAGTCCCGAACTTAGTGAAATTTTTGGTTTCCGACCAACCAATTCGACTTGCCTTCATCTCTTGTTAGGTTTATAATATCAATACTCGAACTTATATGCATGTTCAGGGACATCATATTAACTTTCGGTTTGCACCCAAGTCCCGAACTTAGTGATATTTTTGGTTTCCGACCAACCAATTCGACTTGCCTTCATCTCTTGTTAGGTTTATAATATCAATACTCGAACTTATATGCATGTTCAGGGACATCATTTTAACTTTCGGTTTGCACCCAAGTCCCGAACTTAGTGAAATTTTTGGTTTCGGACCAACCAATTCGACTTGCCTTCATCTCTTGTTAGGTTTAAAATATCAATACTCGAACTTATATGCATGTTCAGGGACATCATTTTAACTTTCGGTTTGTACCCAAGTCCCGAACTTAGTGATATTTTTGGTTTCTTACCAACCAATTCGACTTGCCTTCATCTCTTGTTAGGTTTATAATATCAATACTCGAACTTATATGCATGTTCAGGGACATCATTTTAACTTTTGTTTTGCGCACAAGTCCCGAACTTAGAGATATTTTTGGTTTCTTACTTACCAATTCGACTTGCCTTCATCTCTTGTTAGGTTTATAATATCAATACTCGAACTTATATGCATGTTCAGGGACATCATTTTAACTTTCGGTTTGTACCCAAGTCCCGAACTTAGAGATATTTTTGGTTTTGGACCAACCAATTCGACTTGCCTTCATCTCTTGTTAGGTTTATAATATCAATACTCGAACTTATATGCATGTTCAGGGACATCATTTTAACTTTCGGTTTGCGCACAAGTCCCGAACTTAGAGATATTTTTGGTTTCGGACCAACCAATTCGACTTGCCTTCATCTCTTGTTAGGTTTATAATATCAATACTCGAACTTATATGCATGTTCAGGGACATCATATTAACTTTCGGTTTGTACCCAAGTCCGGAACTTAGTGATATTTTTGGTTTCGGACCAACCAATTCGACTTGCCTTCATCTCTTGTTAGGTTTATAATATCAATACTCGAACTTATATGCATGTTCAGGGACATCATTTTAACTTTCGGTTTGCACCCAAGTCCCGAACTTAGAGATATTTTTGGTTTTGGACCAACCAATTCGACTTGCCTTCATCTCTTGTTAGGTTTATAATATCAATACTCGAACTTATATGCATGTTCAGGGACATCATTTTAACTTTCGGTTTGCGCACAAGTCCCGAACTTAGTGATATTTTTGGTTTCCGACCAACCAATTCGACTTGCTTTCATCTCTTGTTAGGTTTATAATATCAATACTCGAACTTATATGCATGTTCAGGGACATCATTTTAACTTTCGGTTTGTACCCAAGTCCCGAACTTAGTGATATTTTTGGTTTCTCACCAACCAATTCGACTTGCCTTCATCTCTTGTTAGGTTTATAATATCAATACTCGAACTTATATGCATGTTCAAGGACATCATTTTAACTTTCGGTTTGTACCCAAGTCACGAACTTAGTGATATTTTTGGTTTCGGACCAACCAATTCGACTTGCCTTCATCTCTTGTTAGGTTTATAATATCAATACTCGAACTTATATGCATGTTCAAGGACATCATTTTAACTTTCGGTTTGTACCCAAGTCACGAACTTAGAGATATTTTTGGTTTCTCACCAACCAAATCGACTTGCCTTCATCTCTTGTTAGGTTTATAATATCAATACTCGAACTTATATGCATGTTCAGGGACATCATTTTAACTTTCGGTTTGCACCCAAGTCCCGAACTTAGTGATATTTTTGGTTTCTTATCAACCAATTCGACTGCCTTCATCTCTTGTTAGGTTTATAATATCAATACTCGAACTTATATGCATGTTCAGGGACATCATTTTAACTTTCGGTTTGCACCCAAGTCCCGAACTTAGAGATATTTTTGGTTTCTCACCAACCAATTCGACTTGCCTTCATCTCTTGTTAGGTTTATAATATCAATACTCGAACTTATATGCATGTTCAGGGACATCATTTTAACTTTCGGTTTGCACCCAAGTCCCGAACTTAGTGATATTTTTGGTTTTGGACCAACCAATTCGACTTGCCTTCATCTCTTGTTAGGTTTATAATATCAATACTCGAACTTATATGCATGTTCAGGGACATCATATTAACTTTCGGTTTGTACCCAAGTCCGGAACTTAGTGATATTTTTGGTTTCGGACCAACCAATTCGACTTGCCTTCATCTCTTGTTAGGTTTATAATATCAATACTCGAACTTATATGCATGTTCAGGGACATCATTTTAACTTTCGGTTTGCACCCAAGTCCCGAACTTAGAGATATTTTTGGTTTTGGACCAACCAATTCGACTTGCCTTCATCTCTTGTTAGGTTTATAATATCAATACTCGAACTTATATGCATGTTCAGGGACATCATTTTAACTTTCGGTTTGCGCACAAGTCCCGAACTTAGTGATATTTTTGGTTTCCGACCAACCAATTCGACTTGCTTTCATCTCTTGTTAGGTTTATAATATCAATACTCGAACTTATATGCATGTTCAGGGACATCATTTTAACTTTCGGTTTGTACCCAAGTCCCGAACTTAGTGATATTTTTGGTTTCTCACCAACCAATTCGACTTGCCTTCATCTCTTGTTAGGTTTATAATATCAATACTCGAACTTATATGCATGTTCAGGGACATCATTTTAACTTTCGGTTTGCACCCAAGTCCCGAACTTAGTGATATTTTTGGTTTCTTATCAACCAATTCGACTGCCTTCATCTCTTGTTAGGTTTATAATATCAATACTCGAACTTATATGCATGTTCAGGGACATCATTTTAACTTTCGGTTTGCACCCAAGTCCCGAACTTAGAGATATTTTTGGTTTCTCACCAACCAATTCGACTTGCCTTCATCTCTTGTTAGGTTTATAATATCAATACTCGAACTTATATGCATGTTCAGGGACATCATTTTAACTTTCGGTTTGCACCCAAGTCCCGAACTTAGTGATATTTTTGGTTTTGGACCAACCAATTCGACTTGCCTTCATCTCTTGTTAGGTTTATAATATCAATACTCGAACTTATATGCATGTTCAGGGACGTCATATTAACTTTTGGTTTGCACCCAAGTCCCGAACTTAGTGATATATTTGGTTTTGGACCAACCAATTCGACTTGCCTTCATCTCTTGTTAGGTTTATAATATCAATACTCGAACTTATATGCATGTTCAGGGACATCATTTTAACTTTCGGTTTGCACCCAAGTCCCGAACTTAGAGATATTTTTGGTTTCGGACCAACCAATTCGACTTGCCTTCATCTCTTGTTAGGTTTATAATATCAATACTCGAACTTATATGCATGTTCAGGGACATCATATTAACTTTCGGTTTGTACCCAAGTCCCGAACTTAGTGATATTTTTGGTTTCCAACAAACCAATTCGACTTGCCTTCATCTCTTGTTAGGTTTATAATATCAATACTCGAACTTATATGCATGTTCAGGGACATCATTTTAACTTTCGGTTTGTACCCAAGTCACGAACTTAGAGATATTTTTGGTTTCTCACCAACCAAATCGACTTGCCTTCATCTCTTGTTAGGTTTATAATATCAATACTCGAACTTATATGCATGTTCAGGGACATCATTTTAACTTTCGGTTTGCACCCAAGTCCCGAACTTAGTGATATTTTTGGTTTTGGACCAACCAATTCGACTTGCCTTCATCTCTTGTTAGGTTTATAATATCAATACTCGAACTTATATGCATGTTCAGGGACATCATTTTAACTTTCGGTTTGCACCCAAGTCCCGAACTTAGTGATATTTTTGGTTTCCGACCAACCAATTCGACTTGCCTTCATCTCTTGTTAGGTTTATAATATCAATACTCGAACTTATATGCATGTTCAGGGACATCATTTTAACTTTCGGTTTGTACCCAAGTCACGAACTTAGAGATATTTTTGGTTTCTCACCAACCAAATCGACTTGCCTTCATCTCTTGTTAGGTTTATAATATCAATGCTCGAACTTATATGCATGTTCAGGGACATCATATTAACTTTCGGTTTGTACCCAAGTCCCGAACAGAGAGATATTTTTGGTTTTGGACCAACCAATTCGACTTGCCTTCATCTCTTGTTAGGTTTATAAAATCAATACTCGAACTTATATGCATGTTCAGGGACATCATTTTAACTTTCGGTTTGCACCCAAGTCCCGAACTTAGTGATATTTTTGGTTTTGGACCAACCAATTCGACTTGCCTTCATCTCTTGTTAGGTTTATAATATCAATACTCGAACTTATATGCATGTTCAGGGACGTCATATTAACTTTTGGTTTGCACCCAAGTCCCGAACTTAGTGATATATTTGGTTTTGGACCAACCAATTCGACTTGCCTTCATCTCTTGTTAGGTTTATAATATCAATACTCGAACTTATATGCATGTTCAGGGACATCATTTTAACTTTCGGTTTGTACCCAAGTCACGAACTTAGAGATATTTTTGGTTTCTCACCAACCAAATCGACTTGCCTTCATCTCTTGTTAGGTTTATAATATCAATACTCGAACTTATATGCATGTTCAGGGACATCATTTTAACTTTCGGTTTGCGCACAAGTCCCGAACTTAGAGATATTTTTGGTTTCTTACTTACCAATTCGACTTGCCTTCATCTCTTGTTAGGTTTATAATATCAATACTCGAACTTATATGCATGTTCAGGGACATCATTTTAACTTTCGGTTTGCACCCAAGTCCCGAACTTAGAGATATTTTTGGTTTCGGACCAACCAATTCGACTTGCCTTCATCTCTTGTTAGGTTTATAATATCAATACTCGAACTTATATGCATGTTCAGGGACATCATTTTAACTTTCGGTTTGCACCCAAGTCCCGAACTTAGAGATATTTTTGGTTTCGGACCAACCAATTCGACTTGCCTTCATCTCTTGTTAGGTTTATAATATCAATACTCGAACTTATATGCATGTTCAGGGACATCATATTAACTTTTGGTTTGCGCACAAGTCCCGAACTTAGTGATATTTTTGGTTTTGGACCAACCAATTCGACTTGCCTTCATCTCTTGTTAGGTTTATAATATCAATACTCGAACTTATATGCATGTTCAGGGACATCATATTAACTTTTGGTTTGCGCACAAGTCCCGAACTTAGAGATATTTTTGGTTTTGGACCAACCAATTCGACTTGCCTTCATCTCTTGTTAGGTTTATAATATCAATACTCGAACTTATATGCATGTTCAGGGACATCATTTTAACTTTCGGTTTGCACCCAAGTCCCGAACTTAGAGATATTTTTGGTTTCGGACCAACCAATTCGACTTGCCTTCATCTCTTGTTAGGTTTATAATATCAATACTCGAACTTATATGCATGTTCAGGGACATCATATTAACTTTTGGTTTGCGCACAAGTCCCGAACTTAGAGATATTTTTGGTTTTGGACCAACCAATTCGACTTGCCTTCATCTCTTGTTAGGTTTATAATATCAATACTCGAACTTATATGCATGTTCAGGGACATCATTTTAACTTTCGGTTTGCACCCAAGTCCCGAACTTAGAGATATTTTTGGTTTCGGACCAACCAATTCGACTTGCCTTCATCTCTTGTTAGGTTTATAATATCAATACTCGAACTTATATGCATGTTCAGGGACATCATTTCAACTTTCGGTTTGCACCCAAGTCCCGAACTTAGAGATATTTTTGGTTTCTTACTTACCAATTCGACTTGCCTTCATCTCTTGTTAGGTTTATAATATCAATACTCGAACTTATATGCATGTTCAGGGACATCATATTAACTTTTGGTTTGCGCACAAGTCCCGAACTTAGAGATATTTTTGGTTTTGGACCAACCAATTCGACTTGCCTTCATCTCTTGTTAGGTTTATAATATCAATACTCGAACTTATATGCATGTTCAGGGACATCATTTTAACTTTCGGTTTGCACCCAAGTCCCGAACTTAGAGATATTTTTGGTTTCTTCCTTACCAATTCGACTTGCCTTCATCTCTTGTTAGGTTTATAATATCAATACTCGAACTTATATGCATGTTCAGGGACATCATTTTAACTTTCGGTTTGCACCCAAGTCCCGAACTTAGAGATATTTTTGGTTTCTCACCAACCAATTCGACTTGCCTTCATCTCTTGTTAGGTTTATAATATCAATACTCGAACTTATATGCATGTTCAGGGACATCATTTTAACTTTCGGTTTGTACCCAAGTCCCGAACTTAGAGATATTTTTGGTTTCTTATCAACCAATTCGACTTGCCTTCATCTCTTGTTAGGTTTATAATATCAATACTCGAACTTATATGCATGTTCAGGGACATCATATTAACTTTTGGTTTGCGCACAAGTCCCGAACTTAGTGATATTTTTGGTTTCCGACCAACCAATTCGACTTGCCTTCATCTCTTGTTAGGTTTATAATATCAATACTCGAACTTATATGCATGTTCAGGGACATCATTTTAACTTTCGGTTTGCACCCAAGTCCCGAACTTAGAGATATTTTTGGTTTCGGACCAACCAATTCGACTTGCCTTCATCTCTTGTTAGGTTTATAATATCAATACTCGAACTTATATGCATGTTCAGGGACATCATTTTAACTTTCGGTTTGCACCCAAGTCCCGAACTTAGAGATATTTTTGGTTTCGGACCAACCAATTCGACTTGCCTTCATCTCTTGTTAGGTTTATAATATCAATACTCGAACTTATATGCATGTTCAGGGACATCATTTTAACTTTCGGTTTGCACCCAAGTCCCGAACTTAGAGATATTTTTGGTTTCGGACCAACCAATTCGACTTGCCTTCATCTCTTGTTAGGTTTATAATATCAATACTCGAACTTATATGCATGTTCAGGGACATCATATTAACTTTTGGTTTGCGCACAAGTCCCGAACTTAGTGATATTTTTGGTTTTGGACCAACCAATTCGACTTGCCTTCATCTCTTGTTAGGTTTATAATATCAATACTCGAACTTATATGCATGTTCAGGGACATCATATTAACTTTTGGTTTGCGCACAAGTCCCGAACTTAGAGATATTTTTGGTTTTGGACCAACCAATTCGACTTGCCTTCATCTCTTGTTAGGTTTATAATATCAATACTCGAACTTATATGCATGTTCAGGGACATCATTTTAACTTTCGGTTTGCACCCAAGTCCCGAACTTAGAGATATTTTTGGTTTCGGACCAACCAATTCGACTTGCCTTCATCTCTTGTTAGGTTTATAATATCAATACTCGAACTTATATGCATGTTCAGGGACATCATTTTAACTTTCGGTTTGCACCCAAGTCCCGAACTTAGAGATATTTTTGGTTTCGGACCAACCAATTCGACTTGCCTTCATCTCTTGTTAGGTTTATAATATCAATACTCGAACTTATATGCATGTTCAGGGACATCATATTAACTTTTGGTTTGCGCACAAGTCCCGAACTTAGTGATATTTTTGGTTTTGGACCAACCAATTCGACTTGCCTTCATCTCTTGTTAGGTTTATAATATCAATACTCGAACTTATATGCATGTTCAGGGACATCATTTTAACTTTCGGTTTGTACCCAAGTCCCGAACTTAGAGATATTTTTGGTTTTGGACCAACCAATTCGACTTGCCTTCATCTCTTGTTAGGTTTATAATATCAATACTCGAACTTATATGCATGTTCAGGGACATCATTTTAACTTTCGGTTTGCACCCAAGTCCCGAACTTAGAGATATTTTTGGTTTCGGACCAACCAATTCGACTTGCCTTCATCTCTTGTTAGGTTTATAATATCAATACTCGAACTTATATGCATGTTCAGGGACATCATTTTAACTTTCGGTTTGCACCCAAGTCCCGAACTTAGAGATATTTTTGGTTTCTCACCAACCAATTCGACTTGCCTTCATCTCTTGTTAGGTTTATAATATCAATACTCGAACTTATATGCATGTTCAGGGACATCATTTTAACTTTCGGTTTGTACCCAAGTCCCGAACTTAGAGATATTTTTGGTTTCTTATCAACCAATTCGACTTGCCTTCATCTCTTGTTAGGTTTATAATATCAATACTCGAACTTATATGCATGTTCAGGGACATCATATTAACTTTTGGTTTGCGCACAAGTCCCGAACTTAGAGATATTTTTGGTTTCTTACCAACCAATTCGACTTGCCTTCATCTCTTGTTAGGTTAACAAAATTTTTAATGCAATAGCATGTATTTTGTGAGTTTATGTCCGAGGGATTTAAGTACCGGACTTAGAAAAATTTTTGAAGTCCAAACATTCAATTTGGACTCCATACTCCATTGCTCCTCTAAGAGGTACCTAGTACCCCGTAGCGAAGCAACCGTCACGTTTGAACTTTCCACTAGGAGGTGCAGCCATCACTCGACATGTTAATCATTATCACCCCATACTACTCTCTATATCCGGATACGGCGCTAACCCGATTGCTTGCCCCGACAGCAATCGACCCACTCGTAAGCGGGTTACCCGTAGGTAAGTCAACGATGCGTATTGCCCCCTTCAAGCAAACCGATCATCACTCCGTGGAGGAGTAATGACGGACCCGTACCGGTATCAACTGCATATGATCAACATTCTTATGAACCCACACACTCTTCGCTTATATGCTCAGTAACATTTCAATTCTCTCTCTGTCTTTCGTTTTCCAACTCATTCATCGTGCATACTGAACACACCCGGAAAGGTGCGACAGTACACACGAATACACCACCAAGCATGGGTCGCCTGAGAGGATCGATGCGAACGCATCTCTACAACTCGCAGCTCCCAGCCTGAAGTCCCGTCGTTTGCGGGCGGTCGGTAGGCATCGAAACTAGTCAAGTCCACGGTCGGCGAGGTCAGCTGCCACCAGTGTTCCCTATGGTCAGGTACTAACACGTGCGGTGCGACCCTGCGCGATGCGGCCAAGTCTAGAAGCGGGGATGAGGCGCCAGGCTGCGAGGCAGCGCCAGCGTATCTCGGAGGGTTGTTAGGCCCGCTAGCTTACGATTGCCTATGGGGGTTTGAAGCGCTATCAGCTCGGATTGGTTACGACCTTAGAGGCGTTCAGGCATAATCCAGCGGACGTAGCGTCATACCAAAGTCCGGTCGAACTAGTATTGAGCCAGTGGTCCGTACCTGTGGTTCCTCT
>NW_026060425.1:2500-5000 GCF_943734695.1 Anopheles maculipalpis | reverse complement strand
GCTTCCGTTGTCTGGAGATCGGCCACCGGAGGGCGAAGTGCAGGAGCGAGGCCGACCGCACGGACGCCTGCATTCGCTGCGGGAAGCCGGGTCATCGGGCGATGCACTGCCAGGAGGATCCGTGTTGCGCCAGGTGCAAGGGTCCTCACCCGGTGGGCCATCCGACCTGCCGGCAACACTGAAGGTCCTACAGATCAACCTTGGGCGGAGCCGGTCAGCACAGGACCTGATGCTGCAGACGGCTAGGGAGCTTGGAGTGCAGGTCGTGCTTGCTTGCGAGCTCTACCGGCCACTAAGATCCAACCCGAGATGGGCATATGATGAAGCGGAAAGCGTAGCGGTGATTGCCACTGGCTCCTTCCCCATCCAGCGACTATGGGGATCGTCGTCGCCAGGGCTAGTTGTAGCCACCATTGCAGGCATAACATTCGCCAGCTGCTACGCTTCGCCCAACAACACCAGCGGGGCCGACTTTGTCAGCTACCTTGAGGCGGTGGAGATGTCGCTGATCGGACACACGACGGTAGTCCTTGCCGGGGACTTTAACGCGTGGAGCCAGGACTGGGGTAGTGCCCGTACGTCACGGAGGGGAGAAGACCTGAAGAGCGTCGTAGACCATTTGGGGCTCCGGACGCTTAACAGCGGTAATGTACCCACGTTCAAGGGTAACGGCGTGGCACGACCAAGCATAGTGGACGTAACCTTCTCCAGCCACACTATTGCGCGCCCCGATTCCTGGCGGGTAAGTCCGCGGTTCTCCGACAGCGACCACTCCTACCTGGAGTTTCAGGTGGGTCTTCCGGGAGATGGCACGCAACACCACCGTAGGCAACGACATCAGCCGCCGAACTACAACATCGGCACGGCCAGGCATGCCGGTACCCGGTGGAAAACTGCGCAGTTTGACAGCTCCTGCTTCGCCACCGCCCTTTCCATCGGACGGTTCGAGCTGGCGCAGACACCGGAAGACCTGGTCGGCGGGCTAACTGCAGCGTGCGACGGCACAATGGAGCGGGTGCATGGGGCGACCTTCCACCAAGCGCCGAGGATGTACTGGTGGACACCCGAGATCGACCGGCTGAGGGAGGTGTGCGAAGCTGCAGAACGGCGACGTCGCAGCGCCCCGCCTGATGAGCGCCTCGCGCTGACCGCCCAGCTCCTGAGCTCGCGGAGGATGCTGGCGAGCGAGATCCAGCGCAGCAAGGATCGCTGCATGCAGGAGCTCATTGACGGGGTGGAGAACGATGTATTTGGGCTCGGGTACAAGGTGGTGCTGGCCAAGCTGCGCAGTCGCGCACCACCTGAAACCGACCGAGCAGTACTCCAGCCGATCGTTGACGCACTCTTCCCGACGCACCCTCCGTTCGATTGGCCTACCATCGCAGCCGAGGGCGACACGGAGGAGGTCCGGCCGGTTACGCAGGACGAGGTGTTGGCCGTTGCAGCCAGGATGGCATCGTCCAAGGCGCCTGGACTCGACGGCATCCCCAACGCGGCGGTGAAAACCGCGATCCGAGAGCACCCGGAGGTCTTCACCCGGGTGTTCAACGACCTGTTGCGGCGGGGAGAGTTTCCGACGTCATGGAAGGCGGCGCGGCTGGTGCTAATCCCTAAGCCCGGCAAACCCCCTGGCGAGCCATCGTCGTGGCGGCCGCTGCTGATGCTGGGTGCAGTCCCGAAGGTGTTCGAGCGGATTATCCTCGACCGCCTGAACGAGCACCTGGAGGACAGCAGTGCACCCCGCTTGTCGCCCGAGCAGTATGGTTTTCGCCGCGGACGATCGACGGTGCAGGCCATCCAGCGGGTCGTCGAGCGAGGCCTGTACGCGAGGACGTTCCACCGCACCAATGGCAGAGACCCTCGCTGCCTGATGGTGGCATCTCTGGACGTGCGGAACGCCTTTAACTCGGCCAGCTGGACGGCGATTGCAGCAGCTCTCCAGCGGATGAGCGTACCGTCAGCGCTCCAGCGAGTCTTGCGCAGCTACTTCTCGGGACGGGAGCTGCTTTTCGAGACCGCCGAGGGACCAGTTCGCAGGACAGTCACGGCAGGCGTACCACAGGGCTCTATACTAGGGCCGACCCTGTGGAACGTCATGTATGATGGTGTGCTGCGGCTGACGCTGCCGGACGGTGCGGAAGCGATCGGCTTCGCGGACGATTTGGTCGTTCTGGCGGGAGGAGCGACACCACAGGCGGCAGCGGAACTGGCTGAGCAGGCGATCGGCATCATCAACTCGTGGATGGCAGCACATCATCTGGAGCTTGCTCCGGCCAAGACTGAGTTGGTAATGATGTCCACGATGCGGAGGGCGAACACGCAGGCGCCGGTGACCATCGCGGGCGTGCAGAGGATGCCAACACGGACGATTAAGTACCTTGGGGTCATGCTGGAGGACCACCTGTCTTGGAATGCCCACGTCGAGTGCGTCTCCGCAAAAGCACTCCGTGTGGCACAGGCGGTATCCCGGTTGATGCGGAACCACAGCGGCCCCAAGGGT